>NW_020327299.1:0-91930 GCF_001858045.2 Oreochromis niloticus | reverse complement strand
TTTCAAATTCATTCCTGAACAATATTCTTACAACTGGCTACGTTTAACCTTCATACAGTGACCAGTCATGGGAAAACCTTAACAGTGTGGGAGCTCAGATTACGTCTGCCGTGTTTCATGAGGCAGAGCTGGTTGTCTGCAGATCATAAGGTGTTTGGCTTTCTTAATTCAGTGTAATTGATTGGCAAAGAATACCACATTGATTCAGTCACTCCCTGCCTGTGTCTGACACAGGAGTAATAGCCACTCGACATTTTCATCTGCCAAAATAATGCCTTTTTTTTCAGAGTCAGGTTGAACCCTTTATCATATTGAAGAAGGTGGAGGTAGCAGCAGGGCAGAGAGGGAGAGGAGGCACGGGAACAGCTAATGAGGTGAAAGAGTTCAAATGCTGGGTCACGCAAACACTGTTGAGCAGGTTAAAGGAGCTGTTCACAGAAGTGTGTGGCACCTTTTTCTCTGTCATGTGACATCCTCACACAGAGAGTGGAGCAGGCTAAACAGCAGCAGTGTGGCAAACGGGGGTGATTCAGACGAGCAGATAAACATGGACAAATCCCATGTTTGCTGGGTAGGTTTGACCAGCCAGCTGCCTGCATGATGATCTGAGCCTTTAATGTTCATCCAAACTTGTGTTTTTTTTAATCAACTTTGAAAGTTTTTTCTAGTGAATATCTATCTATTAGCTATTATTATATAATAATATAATATTATTTAGTAATATTGAAACTATGATACATCCTGTGAAAAAAGATGCTGCAGTTATTTTAAAAAATGCTTTAATTAGTTTCAAATGAGATTTTTGTGTTGATCTCTCCCACACTCATGAAGTTATGAGGCCTCAGAAATACTAAATCATAAATCAAACTTTAAGTCGGCCTTTTTATTTACAGCAAGGTTTATGGTAAGAATGTAAAATGTGCTTGGCTGCATATATGGATCATAATGTATGTAAATTTAGTGAAGTCTATCAAATATGAGAGCAGCTGGTTCAAGTTCAGCCCTGAATAATATTTCGTGAACTTGTGGCAACATTTAGTATAAGTCAACAGAACTGGCTCTGAGCTGCTTATATTTAATTTTAATTTCAAATCAAAGCCACATAAAACATTTTAGACACTTGAGATAAAAAGTGTGTCACGCTCTGCTCTGACTAAGCTCTTTGTAGAGGTTAGGTCACAAGTTGGTAATTGGTACATTATAACAGTGCGTGCAAAATAGCATACCGCAACGTACTTTCTATAGTACAGGAAATCTGTGGTCTACCAGTTCTGCGAGGTTGAAAACTGCTCATGGTTATCACACTGTGCTTGAGCCGTGTGCAAATTCCCTGCTGACTCAGCCTCAGGATGTCTAGAGGCAAGAATCAAGCGCACCCAAATGAGCGCATCAGTGGTCGTGTGCACATCAGCAGAGGAGAGTGAGAGAGGAAAGGCGCAGCAGCAGAGCATGCATTGTAACGCAGTTTGTGTGATTCCGTGTGCGTTAATGAACTGTAAGTGTTGTTACCTTCGACAGGTTAACTGGTATGATAATAGTTACAGTTGTCTGTGCATGTTAAAGCTAAGTTTACCTCGGTACAATGATGTCATGTGAGTAGGTTTATTTAATTTATTTGCGGAATCTCCTCCAATGATTACATCCCGCGGTTAAGGATTTTCTGTGTTATTGTTTAGTTTAACTGTTGTTAGCTGCCACATTCTGCTTTAGTACTGGCAACTGGAAGATATGTCTATTTAGCCAACTTCTGGTCTGGTCCTCTTGTGACTTGTAAAAATTCTGTGTCTGAGTAGATGATGTGTTCTGATTGTTGCTTAGTTATCTTTGAACCTTGCTAATTATAGTATTATCTTTTCAGTTCCAGACAACCATGCTTATCAAGCCTATTCTGCATCTGCCACATTATAATTCACATCTGGCTGCATCACAGTTGATTTATCATGCCAGGCCCTCTGTAACAGTTCTTCTGTGAAGCTTAATTAAGACAGTGAACTAAACTCCTGGACTGCTGCAGTCTTTCTGACGAAGACTAGGCCAGACTGTAACCCAGCACTCACATTAAGCGTTACATTTCTATCATATCTTCATGAATTCGCTGTAGTGTATCAGCTAATTGTGTATCGTTATCATTTTCAGCACAGTTGATCTTAAACCTTCCAGACAGTCCCTGGAACGTCCTGCATGTGTGGAGCTCTCAACCCCCTCCACCAATGTTTAACTTACAGAGCATCTGATAGGATTTAATATTTTTTCAAAGCTCCATTATTAGTTAAAATAAACTTGTATAGCAGGTTGTTTAAAGAAGATAATCAGAACCAAGATGGTGAAACTTGGAGAAGTTTTGAGCACAGTTTACATGTGTTTGTTATGAGATGTCCATGTAAATCTCCCCCACATTTGTGAATTACAAGAGGTGAGAATCACCGGACACCCCACCATATAATTATTGTATTTTTGTAATGTTTTGTGATACAGAACATTGTGATTTATCACCTTTTTTCAACTGCAAAGTGTTTTAATAATAATCCAACAAAGTCCTCAGTCTTTCTGTCACTTCAGTCATTTTTGTTGCTGACAGGCTGAACTGTTATTACATTGAGTTTCACTTCCTTGTTAAAAAATCCTAAATATGTACAGACATTTGACTTAAACACAGATGGTGTTTTCCGTCTGTTATCAGTCTGCAATGAACTGTGATAAATGATTGAAAATCACATTTTGTTGTTGTCTACATAGACAGATATTCACATTTTGCTCAGCAAACTCCTGTTTTAGAGAAATATAACCAAAGTACAACCAGCTGGTAGCCCGTTGAGTCGAGTCCCCTGGAGCCGTGCTCACTGACAAAGACACTTTCAGACTGATGGCAACATGTTGGTGATCTGTCTGCATTTATAAATTAGACACATTATTATCAAACCCTGAAAGTGTCTGTGAGAGTGACTGCAGAAATGTTACATCCTGTTATGTGATCTGTGACCAAAAGTGGTCGTGGAAGTATGTGAAAAAGATTCAGTGCCATCACCAGACAGCCACAGATTTTCTTTTTCTTTTGAAACGAACATTTCGCGTGTGTGTGTGTATCAGGTGTCCCTGTATCGATGAAACATCACTGCACCATCTGTGTTGTGATACTGTGCTGTATTTTTCCCCTTCAGGCAGAGGAAAGAAAGCATTCTAACACTGATATCTTTAGTTTGTATGCACTTACACTTCAATCATTATGCAGGTCAAAGCTAATCTGCTGTCCTCGCTGCTCGTTTTCTGTGTTTATGTGTTGTTTAAGCTGAGGTCTGCTCGGCTCTAAGCTGGTTCACATGTCTGTCCTCCCTCTCTCCTTTCTGCAGGTGACGTGATGATGCTGCTCATCTTCATCTCCAGCTGTGTGGGTGATGGAGGCTGAGGATTGTGTGGATGATCAGGTGTGTTTGGCTACTGACGTGTGTTTCATTGTGTAGTTTTCACAGCATCAGGTCCTGTTTGTTTCACTCTGAAAACCATCAAACTCTTTACATTCACATGTGTTTTGCTGCAGGAGCTTCACTCTGATCCTGACCTCCTCCTTCTGCTTCAGTGGTTTCTGGCTTCATAACTTGGTCACCATGGCGACCATCTGGATGACTGAGGTCCCTGATTTGACTTTCTGAGGTCAGTCGTCACTGTTAATGTTATATTTGTTGTGATTGTTAAAAGTTAGCAGGCTGTTACATCTGGTATCATGTATTGGTGTTTGTCCTCTAATATATCAGGTGGATGAGACCAACTGAAGAATGTCCCCCTCTTTAATAGAAAAGTTGGTCCAGCCCAAACAGCTGTTAAATCACAGTAACATTGATCAGTATTTAGAGACAGATGAGTTATTTGTGCAGCACTTTGCTGTAGATGAACTCACTATGATGTGTATTCACCCTGTCCCAATTACATTTTGATTAATAAATGTTAAATCTTAATATTCACTGTCAAACATAATCAGTCAGATCCATATTAGTACTGAAGTGTGGAATGAAACAGGCTGGTTACGTTAAATCATCCCAGGATGTGGGTTAAATATCGGTCTCCTCATGGAGTCTCAGACTGAAGTCGATGAAGCAGAGATCAGGACCCTCATAATATTTGAATGCACTTCCACAGTTCTATAAAATCAGGCATCCAGTCATGCAGTTACAAACCTTTGTGAAAAATGAGTCAGCTCGCTGAATTAAAGTGTAGTGTTATAATAGATGCTACCACAGGGGAAGAAGCTGTTTGTGAATGCAACGCCTGAGATGAAGCTGCCAATGTTACAACAATAGTAGCCAATGATGAATATTCAAGAAGCTCTATTGAGCCCATTGGAGGAGGCATCCTAATCAAAATGTTCACATCCTCCTTTCCTGTGGTACACTTGTAAAACAAACACTGCATACAGACTGATAATACACCGACTTATCTATGCTGTGGTACTTCCCATTATGAATAAACTGTGTGTAAAGAATATAACTTAATGAAGCGGGAAGATAAACATCAGTGCTGCATTTATGCCGCCTCTCACACAGTGTATCAGTGCATCATGACGCCCACAGTGTCCTGCAACAGCAGGAAGCTCTTGAAGGAGCCTGTTTTAAAATCAGCTACAAGTTTTTCACGGGCATCAGAAAGTGGAGCATCAAAGGCGTCAAACTGCCTGTTAATTCCTCTACGCTTCATTGTTCCTGGCAGTCTGTATACAGGGGGGTAGAAAAGCCATCCAGTGCTTGCAAAACTTTTCCAGTCGGGCTACCAAAACCCATCTCAGCCCTGCTGTCGGGCTATCATAGGAAGACAAATATATGTCAATGCTTTGCATTTTCTTTCGCAATGTAGCTGAGTAATTATTTCATTGGCATCGACGAGCCTCTGTCAATATGTGACATATTGAAATCGCGTTTGAATGTTCTTTGCTTTTCCTTTCACTTTGCGATCGCGTGAACTGTGTGTAGAGAGCGACAGTACTGATTGGTGAGTGACAGATTAATTGCGCACCAATTCCTCTGACATCGTCTTATCACTCATTAGCTTACTATTCAAACATGACAAGTGAAATCTCCACAGCAAGCTTAAACATGTGAGAGGTTGATTGTGCAGAGAATTGCTGACCGTTATGTAAGTACGTGTGTAAAAGCAGCAGGATTTACGCAGGTATTTTAGTTCTGCAGAGCCAAATAAGACAAGTCAGGGTGAAGAAGTGACAGCCAAAGAAAGCCACAAAACGGAAAAGTTATGACAAATCAGACTATGAGGCAAAAAGAAAGCGCAGCTTTTTTGGTTTCATGGACAAAAGAATTTCTGTGGTTGGAATATGCTATGCTAAATAACAGTGTTCTGCTGGGTGTGTCGTGAGTTTCCCTCGATATCTCAGTCGACAAGCGCCTTTGTTACTGGGACCAGTAATTTTAAGAAAGACCCCATCAAACCCATGAGAAATGCAAGAAATGCATTATGCTCAGTCTGCAGTATCTTCCCAGAACAAACCAATTGCAAAAAAAACATACTAAAAATAAACCAAGCACAACAAGAAGTCCTGAAAAATCTGTTTAGAACAGTGTACTATGTTCCAAAGAGTGAACTACCATTGGCAACATTTAGCAGTCTTTGCAAACTTCAAAAAGCAAATGGCCTCGATCTTGGTTCCACTCACCTCTTACCCGTGATTTCAGTGGAAATTTCAGATTCAGGATCTGACACAGACTGATTCATGTTCTGCACAGTTCTTACAAGTTCATAGAAATTTCTGTTCAGTTAGAACCAAATATTTGACTTGATGATTGTAATTTTTATACAGTTGATGTAATTTGTGTTTTAACTATTTTTTGATTGGAGTTTTGTTTCCTTTACAATATTATACTTTAATGTATTTAATGTATAATATTGTAAAGGAAACAAAACATCAATCAAAAGATTGTCCTCTTTGTTTTCCTTTTTTTTCCGGCTACTTAAATTTATTTGGGCTGCCAAAACTGAAGAGTGCCTGCCCGAAGGGCTACCAGGGATTTTGAAATTTTGCGAGCCCTGCCATCCATGTATAGAAAGACAGGATTGTGAAAGAAACAAAAGAGACGAGGACTGAGTGTTGTTCTTGTTCCTGAAGGTGGTTCTTTGTGTCTCTGACGGTGTGTTTGTGTTTATGCTGCAGAATCAGGCTGGTGCTGAACATCAGGCTGTTAACTGCAGAGCATCAGACCTTATCTGTGGATCCTCCGACGGTTTCTCTCCCAACTCCTGGAGTTGGAGACATGGATTCATGGAGGACTTCAGCTTCTTGTAGCTGCTCCTGCTGATAGATGTCATTGCTGTCTTCTCCCTCTGCACTGGCTGCTACGTCTTCTTTGTTTCTGCTTTTCTCTTTGTCATGACTGTGAATCAGGCAGCTGTGCTGAAAATATGATTGTTCTCCTTATAATAAAGCTGGAAGCTGAAAATCCTGCCTGTGCTGAGACATTTTTTCATGCATGATCTTCACAGCAAAAACAAACACAGGACAAAGGAAACTGTGGGTGACGTCATCTTTAGTTCATAGAAAAATATATAAAAATATTAAAGACACCACATTCATTTTAAGAGCCAAAATGAGTGTAGATCATTGAACCAAACAGCCTAAAATGTGTTATCATTGTTATTAGTATTATTTATCAGCAATATGGACAGTTGAATGTTTTGGCACCTGCATTATTCTCATTTTCATTATCAGTTCTGTTGTTGGCTGATTGTTGTAAACTTGTTATAACAGAGGGGAAGATCGTTCTGGGCAGCAGAAATGAGGAAACGTGAAAAATGTGAAGAAACTGTTGACAGTAATTTATTAAAGTATCAGATTCATTCATTGAAGTCTGTTCTGGGTTGTTGGGGACAGGAGGCCGAGCTTTCTCCCGTGGGCCACACGCAGGCCTCAAACAAGAAGCTGCAGTGATTCTGCACCGTGGAAAATGTTTAAGTCTGAAATTAATTTTATATTCATCTTCTAATGTAACCTAAAATCATCCGCAACACAAACATAACAACTTGTACCTAAAACATTTATTCAGTGACATTGAGGACCTGTGGACATCACATTTTGGGTTGTCTAGACCAGAATACTACATTTTGCTCTACAAGGGCCTGATATCCACTTACGAGGACATTATACTGCCACTGTTCTATTGAAATTTAAAACAAATGTCCTCTTATGTGGATCTCATTTTCTCAGAAACAAAAATTAGGTTAAAAAAAATAAATCTGGTAATCCTTTGTTTTTGCATTCATCAGGTGCTGATCAGCCCAAATATCAAAGAGAAATTAAAAATGCATGCTGTGGAAGAGTTCAGGTCTTAGGAGGTTAATGCTCACTATGATCTTTGAGACTTTGGAGAATAATATTAACACAAATGTGTCCTAGAAAAAATAATTCAAATAATTTTTGTTATAAAAAAACGTTTAAATGTTGATGTGATTTCATTTTTTGTGTTTAATTCTTATTTGGAAGGAGGCTCCATGATGGAGCACTGCGGGACTAAATATTGGTGTTAACAGAAGGACTGCAGGTAGACTGAAGAATGTTTATTATGAATGATTATAGTAATAATTCATTACTCAGACATTCATTGAATAGTTTATTTAATGTAGTATAGTCTGTATAAATACGCATGCAGTTGAATAAAATGTAAAATAAACAAAAGGATTATTAACAGAATGTTTCAGAAATGCAAACTTGAAGTCTGAAGGTTCTGAGTCATCCAGGTCATCATAGTCTAAGGAGTTTGGAAAGAAAAGCGTCTGGACTTCTTTAAGTTGCTTGAAGACGTTTCACCTCTAATCCGAGAAGCTTCTTCAGTTTTAAGGTCAAATGGTGGAGAGTCCCAGATTTAAACCCAGTGGGAGTTTCCCCCCAGACGCTTTTCTTTCCAAGCTCCTTAGACTGCAAACTTGAAGATTAAATGAACAGAATAAAATACATATTAATATCAATTCCCTTTCCTGCATCCTCAAACACATTCAGAGATATGTTTTTAAGACGCTGAAAATATGCAGCTACCAGAAATATATTTAACTAATGAGCGCAAGAGCAGGAAGGTCCACGCAGCTGCGGTGGGTGCTTCCACCAGCATCCAGCCCACAAGGCCGAGAATCCAAATGTCCTCCACAGGACTGACTGGAAAGTAAGCTTGTCCAGGCTGGCAGACCAAAGTTCCTCCTCTGCTGACAGCTACTCAGGGTCCTCGTCGATTGTCCCGTTTTCTTCGTCGGCTGCAGAGAAAGGGGAATGGTAAATGATAAATTGCCTGCATTTGTATAGTGCTTTACTTGAGGACCCCAAAGCGCTTTACACACTCAGTCATCCACCCATTCACACACTGGTGATGGCAGCTACAGCTGCCCAGGGGCACACTGACAGAGGCGAGGCTGCCGGACACTGGCGACACCGGGTCCTCTGACCACCACCAACATAAATTGAGATAATTATCTGAATTCCATGAGCGGGTCCACGTCTTTATACGCGCTCCTTTCGGTTCTCTGTCCGTATATGACACCCAAGCACACCCGGAATTTCACGCTGCTCTTCTCGTTTTCGTGCGACACCTATGAAGTCATGAGGCCTCGGTCAAAGTCACTCTGCCCTCTCATCCAAAATATACTGATGTGCTTCATCTAAAAGTTACACTAGTCGATAAATAATCACACTGAGGAAAAGTTACTGTAGTGCGAGCTCAGTGTAAGTCACAGTTTAGCAGCGATCATGATTATGACGATAACCAGTCGTGGCACATGAAATGGAGACGTATCTAGGCTCACAGTAAATTGGCCTCCTGTTCGTTTTTTTCTTTGCCTCTGCAGTCTAAAGGCCTTTACACACCAGAGCCTAACATTCCTCAGAGTATTTAAAAATATTTTAAGCATAATTTCCCAGGACGAAACTTTCATTCATTTATTTTTCTTTTAGTATCAAGCTCGATTTTCCGATTTTTCGCAGTTCTAACGAATCACGATCGTGCTTAACCCTTTAAACCCTAACCGGTGACGTTTAGCATTTTTAGCAAGGGTAGGCCCTTGGGTACTCGAGGGTAGGCCTCGAGGCCTGGAGTTGCCTACCCCTGGTTTAAAGGCTAAATTAGGTCAGGGTTTAAAGGGTTAAAACGCGCGTTTGTGCTTATTAGAACCACATGTAAATAATAAAGTGACCTTTGCTCAGACATATGCGGGACACGAGGGGGTATCGGGGCCATATTAAAAAATATATCTAATTGATGATTCGGAGAGTAAAGTCGAAATTGGGGAGCGATTTGTCGTTCAGCTCCTTGATCTCTCCTTCAAAATGATGCATCTGATGCAAGGATTCCGACACTGCGTGTGCTGTGCCACAAGACCCGAGAAGATTGCTGATCAAGTGTTTGTAGAGGATAGGAGCCGTGGAAGTGGTTTGGCTTGAAAGTGCGAGCGTAATCGCTACATTTCATCTTTTTCCCCCAAAAAATAATATTTCGCGTTTATTCGCGAAAGAGACTTTTTTTAAAATTTTTTTATGTGGCCCTAATACTCCGTCATACTGATCTAATGTCGAACCCGGCTATGAAAAAAGAGGATAGGCTACTTACCGCTGCTGGTCGCGGCCTCTCTTCTTTACTTTCAGCCTCACGACAGATGGATCCCCCTCTTTCTCTCCGTCTTCATTTTGTTTATAGCAGAAATAATATCCATGATCTTCCTTCCTCGCCTGTCGCAGTTTTAAGGAAAAGTCTCCAGAGAGTCTTCCATCAGCAGTGCCGTTACTTTTATCTGTGCAGGAATTCCACTCAAACACAACTTGCTGATTCATCTCCCATCGTGCAGAGACAGTCTTCTTGCTGGTAGTTGGAAAGTAACACGGCAGTGTCGCTTTTTCTCCCTCTTTCACGGTGACATTGAAAGGAACTAGAACTTTAACCTGGATGCGCATCTCCCGGCTGCCGCATCTTAATACAAAAACGCCACTGTCATTGTAAAATATGCGCCTGAACAAAATGGAAGAGCTTTGAAGGATCCGGTGTCGGTAGCCCCGGGCGGGTGCCCACACACCGCGCTGGTGAACAGCCACCTCCACCTCCCCCTGGGGCTCAGCCCGGAGCAATTTTCCTTCTTCATCGTTCTTGCAGTTTTGTGGAAACGTGAAGGAGTTTCCTAAAACAGGCTGGACATCTGCAGACAAACGGGTAAAAACAGCGACGACGAGCAGCGAGCCTAACATATCTGAACACCGGTCAGAAAGTCAAGTGCTTCAAGAGTCCCCCACCGGCACCACCCCTCAAATGAGAGCTGAGGACGTTTGCCCCACAAAGGGCAGGCGTGGAGAGGAGAGGGCGGTGTAGCAGGCAAGTGCCGTTTATTGAAGTTTTTTTCCCTCTTTTTTATGTGTGTGCGTGTTTCAATAGTTACTGAAATGCCAACAATAACATTTCAGTAGCTATTAATCACAATTTTGCTAGATAAAAGGATCTGGCTTGCATAAGTCACATAACTACTAAGCGACTGATGCGGCAGTGAGCGCTCGGTGTTGTGCCAAAAACTGATTTCCGGTATTTGCTGAATTATATCACGTCATCTTGAGCAACAAACATTCCTGTAACAAGGCAGAAGCCGCAATCAGTTTTTGACAGTGACTTTTATGTAGTTAAAAAAAAAAAAATCTTGTTTACTTTAAAAATGTCTCTTTTAAGAGTAATCTGGCCGAGAGGACAGCTGAAATTGCAACAAATGCAAAAATAGTTCTGTAAACATATTTTAAGTGGACAAAGAGAAGCTGATTGATTATAATGTAAGTACAATAACAAAGATTCGTGAGAAACAGGTAATTTTTTAATTTTATATATAACCCACGATACTACACACAAAAAACCCCACGGAAGCATTGGAAATCACTTTTTGGCACACCTGGTCCTTTTGTAAGAGCACGCGCATGTTTTGCGGGGAAGGATTCTGGATCAGCACCATGATGCAAACTCGTAGCCACTGTGTATACAGTATTCTGGAAAAGGTATAAAATGTCACTGTATGTATTTGTGTGTGTCTGTGTTTTATGTGTATAGATTTTTTTTAAATTATCACTCATGATATAACATTGTGCCCTGTGAGGATAGGAGGAGGAAACAGTGGATAAAGGATCTGTGCGAGGCTGCTAAAGGCAGTGGATCCCTCACCAGCTGGATTACAAAGAGCACAGTAACAATAACACATGTACCAGTTGTTGCATTGCAGAGATATTCAAGTATAAAAACAATAATAAACACAACTGCAATGTTTTGGTTCTATAACATGTTTCTATCATTACTTTAGGGTGTCTGAGAGCAGGAAAACCAGGCTAATGCTGGGCTTACACTGTGCGATTTTTGGCCCAGTCCCCACTATCTCGTGGCAACAATTATGTCAGGATTTGGTGACAGTGTTGGTGTGTTTGATCGTCTCATTTTGGTGCAAAGAAATAGTTGATCTGACTGGATGAAACTGATATTGACAAAGTTTAACTTTGAGGACATAATTTGCAGAAACAAAGTGATAAATCACAGTGTGTTTTATTGCAATACTCAGAATGTCGCAAAATGTTTCAACAATGCAATAATATACTATCATGAGTGAAGTATTGCACCTGGTGATTCCCGCGTCTAGACTTTGATCTTTGCTGATCGGCAACATTAACGTCCATCAGCACAGCGTTTCCCACTGAGAGCTGTGGACTGGCTGCACCTTGTTGACAGGCTGAGTGACCCTTGGAGAGATGTGGACTGACCTCGGTCTCAGAAGCTCAATTCTGCACGAGTGCACTGAGCCTCAGCAGGCAGACAGACTCCCTGACATTTATTAACTGTACTTACTGTACGGGAGCAGAGAGATCCAAGATGAGTCAGTCTCTGTGTTGTGACTTTATGAGATTTCCAAATCATTGCATTTACATTTTAAAACACAGAGTTTGTAAAACTGTGATTCAGATTAATTTAATTTTAACTTATTGTTCTCCTGCTGGGCCCCATCTGTTGGTTCATGCTCACTGCTCTGTGACTGTGTGGCTTGTAAAAGCCTAACTTCTTGAAAGTTTTCTGACAGCACGTTTCTTGACAGCAGTGTAAACCACAGCAATTCATTTCCCCTCAGGAGTGGAAATCAAAGTGATTCAAGTCTTAACATTTATTGAAGGCTGTGTGGGAGCGCTGAGTAAACAAGTGCTGCTGTGGAGCTAATTTGGCGCGAACTGCTTTATGTTTAAATTAACAGGGTGATTCTCGTCAGTATTGCTGGTCAACAACTGCACATGAATCCCTACTGTGACTGTGTGTGTGAAAGCAGTTACAAAACTAAAGTAGCTCATGTTACATGTGCTAATGTGTTGTTGGCTGAGGCTCAGGAGGTTACAGAGCAGATCACTGTCTAGTCTCCCCGTCTAAATGAAAGTGTTGTGTAAAAAAACACCAGTCTGTTATCCTTTTACTCTCTGACATGTTGTACAGGGTGTCATCTGATTTCAAAAAGGCTGTATTTTTCTACAGTAATGGACAAAGTAGCTATTTATGCAGTTTGTTAAATCAACAAAAAGAAAGAAACATCAGAGCAGACTCAGCACAGGTCAGCTGATCACATGACCCAAGTTAAAGTCCTTCTGGAGCTCAGTGCACTGAATCCAGCTCTAACTCCAGATGATGATGATGATGATGATAACTCTTGGTTAATATGAAGGCTGGCAGGAGCCTCGTTAAGACTCATCATAACTCTGCTGCTCCCTCTCTGCAGGTGCTGTATTCAGCTGACATGATGATGCTGCTCATCTTCATCTCCAGCTGTGTGGGTGGAGCAGCAGCAGAGGTGGAGGCTGAGGATGGTGTGGATGATCAGGTGTGTTTGGCTGCTGAGAAACAGACGTGTGTTTCATTGGTGTAGTTTTCACAGCATCAGGTCCTGTTTGTGTTTCACTCTGAAAACCATCAAACTCTTTACATTCACATGTTTGTTTGCTGCAGGAGCTTCACTCTGAGTCCTGACCTCCTCCTTGTGCTTCAGTGACTTCTGCCTCCATAATTTGGTCACCATGGCGACCAGCTGGATGATTGGTGTCCCTCCTCTCACTTTCTGAGGTCAGTGGTTACTGTTAGGGTTCAGTCTGTGAAAGTGAGGAGTTTGTCCACTGTGTGTATATTTTAACCCTTAACAAACTTTATTTACTCCATTTAAAAGACAAAAAGTAGAGTGTTGTGTTCATGACCAGGTAAAATTAAAAAACAAAACCTGTAATGATGATGTTAGATCGGCCTTCACAGAGCCCCGACCTCCAGCCATGACTATAAAGACCTTTCCACACTGAGCTTGTCTTGTTTTAATGAACAATATGTGCTCATAAAAAACCCACTGTGAAAAAATGTAGTCGACATCCAGTGATGATGAGCTGATGTTTCTAAACAGGAAAAGGAGGAAACTGAGATTCTGGGTTCATCTGATTCTCAGCAGCAGACAGAATTTCATGGTTTGATCCAGAAGTTGAAACTTTCGTACATGTTTCAGGATGTCAGAGGAGCCGGTGGAGCTTTTGTTACCAGAGATGGGATCAGATCTGAGGAGGCAGATGAATCATTTCAGAGAGTGTGTCGAAAGTTGTTTTCAACACTGGTGTGTTCGAACTGTGAGCACCCTTTTAGCTAAATGCAGTGATCTGATTGGTCAGATCTGTTTATTTGTACGCAAAAATCAGGAAAATCAAACTTTTACAGGAAAAAGTAAATGCCTCAAATTTGTGCTGTGACATCAGGCGATGTGTGAACAGCTGCATTAAAATTCATGAGTCTGAAAAATATTTTTAACACATGAAAAGAGCTGCTCCTTACTGAACCCGACCCTGCAGAGCACTGAGGGCATCCTGTCCAGCTTCAGGACCACCTGGCAGGAGTTTGTGGAGGACCTGGGCTTCTGGAGGGTCCTGCTGCTGCTGTTGGTCATCGCCCTCCTCTCCCTGGGCCTCGCCTACTACGTCAGCAGAGTCCCGCCTTTCTCAGGGTGAAGAGGAGGCAGGAAAATAGATGAAGATCTTTATGTAGAACAAAAACTCTGGTATTTATTTGTTGTGCAAATCTGGTCATTTTATTTGAACAACATCATGTGATGCTGCCAGTGCAAAGAAGAGAGGACGATGACTCAGAGACACCAACAGCTTCATGTGTGGCCTAACACCTTTACAACCACGCACTGATAAAGTCACTTTTACATCCCTGTTTGCTCTGTTACAAGCTGTATATTGCTGATGTTTTGTATCTTTTCATTGTTTTCTCCTCACTTGTTATTTATTCAAATGTTGTTGGTATGAATTTTTCCCTCGCTGTCTTTATTTCACACAAATACCTGCAGCCTTTCTGACTGGAAACAGTTTTGTCAGGATAACAGAGCCGACTGCAGAGAAACACCTGGACTGAGTTTAGATGAAGCTTCAGGTTTAACTGTGGGATTATAGCAGCAGATTAATGCTTCTTACTCTGTTGTATATTCATTTTATCTTAATGTGCTTTTGTTAAAGGTTTTCAGTGTTTATTCCATCAAACATTTGAAGTCATTTAATGTGCAAAATGAATCAATTCATGACTGTAATCTGCATCAGGTTAGAGCGTCACTTTGTTACCAACTAAAAACTTTATTGGCACACAGCAGCTGACCTGAGCTTTTTACAAAGAGCAAAGAAAACAGGAAAGACTGTAAATCTGTACAAACAGGCAGGATTAGTAATCGCTGTAAATGAATATACATACAGAACATGCTCTCACCAATGGGGGAAAACCCTCAGGTGTTACTGATCTTTGATTATTCAGCATTTTAATGGTCTGGGTGACGGTAAGAGAGATGTTACAAAGAAAAACAAACACTTGAGATTCTTGTTTGTACCGTAAATTGTTGGAAGACAGCAAATCAAGCCTTACTGGAAGCTTTTTCAGGTATAAGCTGTACTTTCATTCAGTGATGTTGGTACAGTCATTCGTACCCACCTTTTTGGTCACACTCATTTGCAAACGGTCAATTACCCCGTACTAGTGATGGGATTTCCGGCTCTTTTTAGAGAACCGGCTTTTTCGGCTCCCAACTGGCTCTTCAGGTTGTTTTGTTGCTTTAATTAATTTATTATTAACAACAATATGAAATTATGCACAAAAGGAATTACTAATGTAAAAACAATCTGGTTTTATTTATATATGTTTATATATAAATATATACGGTGGCCTCTAGAGACAAAGCACATACAAACTCCAAAACACATTTCTAGTGTTAACTAACCTTCCCAAACAGAGCTACCTCGATCACTTAAATTACACAATTGAAAGCGTTTGTGTATTTATACACAAGCACTCATATATATTCAAATCATTTTTTTAAAAAAATGTACATTTACCTGTTACTACCACACCAAATCCGGTCATTGGTACTTGCTGGCTTGTGTAGCCACTAGGTAACAAAAGCTCAACACTGCGCCGAGCATCCTGGAGCACTTCTGTTGTCTTTTGTACGTGTTTTGGAGTTCGTACTGGTTTGTCTCTAGGGGCCACCATAAATATACTTTATTTATTTACTCCACATAAAATGTAATAAATAAATCATATAATACAAAAACCAACTATTTACATTTCAACTTTTAACTATTTAAATTTTCAGCTTTTTCCTTTTAAACAAATTTAAAGTGAAACAACACAAAACACTGCAAACCACAACACAATTAAATATAAGTTAAAATATGAAAACAAAAAGAAGATGCACATTCTCTGTCATATGGGCCTGCACGAATAAACTTTCTGAATCCTTTATCATCCGATTACTATACCTTTCTAATGTGACGTTGTTGTCCCTGGCTCTCTTTCTCTCTCTCTCCCTCCTGCTCTGTTCCTGTGCTACTGCGAGTGTAACTACCGCCCCTCCCCCCTCTGATCAGTGCAAGCACAAGGCTCGCGTGCGGAGTGAGGCGGAAAAAAAGTGCGAGAGAGAGGGTGAGAGAAAGAAAGAAAAAAACACGGAGCCGGCTCGCGTCGTTCATTTCAAAGATCCGGCTCACTACCCCGTACCCACTGCTGCTGAAGAGCTTTGAGACACACAGAACAATAACAGTTTCACTGAGGAAGAAAGATGGACCATGTCACACTCTCACCCATGGCTGCTTATTGTCCTGTTTTTTAGTGACATATAGACCTTCCCCTGGATGTGCCCTGTTAGAAAAGAGAATATCCTGTCAAATTAAGGCTGAGACTCTTGTGTTAAAACCAGGCTGTGATGTGTTTGACTTCAACTAATATCAGTACATAAATGTTTCACCGCTAGTTTCTGCTACATAATGTGATAAAGTGCTGTAGGCTACATGTTTGGAAAGATTTAAAGGGAAGTAGTTTTGTTTTGACATTCTGGTTTTAGTTTGAGTGTGAATATAGCACACAGCCCTGCAGGATGACATCCATATCAATTGAAGTCCTGTTTAGTCCACATAACAGTTTCAGTGAACCGTGCACTGCCCAAAGACATTCAGACTTGCTAAACCAAAACAAGGCAAAGCTTCAGATAAACCTACATAAGGTTACTCTACATTTTCACTTTGCTGTTTGAATGCTTTGCCTTGCAGTGTCACACCTAAGAGGATGTTCAGTTTTACTAAGTTTCACCAGGCCTTTGCATGTAAGTCGTCATCATGTTCAGTCATCTGATGAGAAAAATCAGCCATGGCATATTGTCAAACTCATCGTAAAAGCCCTCGTACGGCCCACTTTGATCTCAAATGTGCAGAACCAGCAAAACTCCCCTTTGTGTCAGTGTGAACAGTACGACTGGTGCAGTTTTACTGCATGATATAGAAATACTGCTGCAGTAATGAAAGAACATGTGCTCACTAGTATAAAAACAAAAGGTTATGGTAGTGATTAAATTACAAGAAAGTAACTCACGTTATTTCACAAAAAAGTGTTTTTATTTTAATCAGAATATATTACAAAAACAAAAACCCCACAAAAAATTACATTTTCTATGTTTTAAGTGTTATTGTTTATCTATTACTTAATTGTTTTAGTGTAGTATGAATGGCAGTGGGGGATTCTTTTATACAAACTGTAAAAGAGAAACTACCCTATAAATTCAGAAACTCATGTCCAACATCACATATTCCAAGGTTGTCCAGCGGGCCAGATTAGAGTCTCTGCTGGGCTGACTGTGGCCCTCCGGCCATAGGTTTGACACTCCTGCCCTAGAACATGTTTTCCAAACATCTTTCTTTTTTCGCTGTCTTACAACTAACATTTCAGCTTAGGTAAAATTACAGTTGATGACATAATAATGTTGAACTGTCTTAGCAGTTCCTTCAGTGAAACTATGAAGTCAGCTCCGCGTGAGAGTCAGGAATCATCCATGCATACATACATACACTACCATTGTTACTTTATCACGCTGTGATATACCGCGCTATATTGTGACATACATACAATTCTATTCTGATGTTGTATTCTCGTATTCTACATTGTTCTATGAGTGTATTCATGAGACCCCTGGTGGGCTGCTAAGGTACTGCAGGTGTCATATAAACTATTTTATAAGTACTCAAGAAAGAAAAAGCTGCTGATTGTTATTCAACAGAATTTGAACTTTGCGCGATTTCTAAATGTCTAAATGAATTTAAAAATACAAAATTTTGATCAAAAAGTCAAAAAATAAGAATATGCTGATAACACTGTGATTCTGAAGTGAAGAGGAGAGTATCATTCAGAGTGAGATAAAAATGTCCGAATGCGTAAAAATCGCTCTCCATTTAATGACCGAAATTATATTCTGATCAACAGTTTATTAGTATAAATTTTACAGAACAGAGAGCTGCAACGGTTATTAAAAATCACGCATTCCGTATAAACCTGTAGTTTTACCATCGAAAAAAACGATTTACTGTTGATTTAGTGACATTAAAAATAGGTTTGTCCATATATCTTTATTGCTGAGTCTAGACTCTCGTGCTTGAGCAATAATAGGCCACCATTAATAATCAGAGCCAGGAGACCGAGCCTAATACTACAGCACTGCACACAGGACTGTGCGGATCGTTTGGCTCAACCTGAGGCCCTTTAGGCCACTAAATCCAAACACCTCATCTGATCGTTTTAAACCTGCTTTAAGTCGTTTTTGGTACATTAAAAGTGGAAGTGTAGGCTTTAGGTTTTTAATGTGTGTATCGCACATGTGTAGCATTCAGTTCATTGTTTAAGGAAATTCGTTTAGTGAATGACACTGACAGAAAACTTTTATTTTCCAAAAAAGAGAGAAAAAGACAGATTTAAATAGCGCTATTATTATCATGCTGACTTTCCGATCAAGTCAGTGATGAAATGGGACATAATGTCATCAATCTTGATGTAGTCTTTTCTATGTGTTGACAAGAATCATAAGGCTTTTTGTCAGTTTTCAACCAGTGAATCATTAAGTTGACCTTGAACACTTCGGTGGATGTAAGCAATCATTACATCATTACAGAGTTTTATCGGAATTCTATCGGAAAATACAAAATGAAAAAAATATGCAGTGATTTGTGTTAAATCGTAATAAATAAATAAATGCTGATGTAAAAATTACAGAATAATTTGTCTTCTTTGTATCCGCATTAGAAAATGTTTGTGTGGAGAGTGAAAGGGTTTGCTTCATTAGTAGACTCTGAGAGGTGTGGACTAATTTCTGTTTCTTATTTAACAAAAATAAATGTAAATATACGTTTAAAAATATTAAAATGAATCCAAGAAGCACTGTGGTCTAAAAATGTATCCATGTGTATTGTTTAATGGTAGAATCATACGTTTGACGTTTATAAAACAGATTCTAATAGGAAAAGAAGGTGAGCATGGCTTCAAATAATTTATTTTCATTTGTCAAACCACCCGTTTCCGTCTGGAAGGAGGAACCTTTAACCTAAGCCGAGGCCTCCGTGATGGAGCAGGAGAACCACGAAGTGTTCGTGAAAATGTCCGGACTTCACCGTGAACATACAGGAGGCCTGTGAGGCCTGAAGGCACTGAAGAAGAACATGTATAAATATTACAAAAAATAAGAAAAAGTAAATTAAGACAGGAAGCGAAAGCTTTAATCGGTGTAAAAATTCATCATTATAATTATAAGCTGCACACATTAATAAGCTGAAGCGCATTAATAAGTTAAACGTTGCCAAGTATTGCTCCTAAAAGTCTTCAGACGTCTGCCTGGGACGCATTTGATGGTTTGCGGCCATTCATCTGCAGAGGAGGAGGATGGCTCAGAGGGTCCGACGCCCCATTTACATCATGTCGTTCATCTCCGGGCCCAAAGCGTCGTAGTAGACGTGACACGTACGTGGAGCAGTGAGATTTCAGGAGCCATCCCCACACAAGGCCCAAAACCAAAAAGACCACAGCTGTGATGCAGACAGCGGCCAGAGTTCCCAGTCCGCTTACTTCTGAGGTCGTCTGTGTCGGCTGCAGAGGATACAAGAGCAGAAATGCGATCAGATTCAGACGCAGGAACTTTACATGAAGCCGTTTCAGGTCTGACATATAGCCGTAACGATATCTATTCAATGGGGCACGTTCACACAACCTCACACTTGCTCTTCCTGTGGCAGGCTAAATATGTGTCAGTAGTGATGTAATATGACATGTTGCATAATATGGGATGCATTTATGTTACTGGTGTACATTTTTACGTACTATAAAGTATCATATCGCAAAATCTGTGATATAGCGACATTTATGTTCATTAGCGCACAGAACTGTGAGACAAGCCGAGAAAAGTCTCAGAGTGAAGGGCTCCAATGATAATGACCTCAACAATCGTCAGCAAAGCACAGTACATGCAAACATTAATGCAAATATGTATGACAACTGGAAACAACAAACTTGTTTCATTGATTGAGACAAATAAGACGCTCTGCGGTGTTATCAGACTATGAAAGCACGCGAGGAGGAAATACGAGCTGATTCAAGAGTAAACAAATGAGTCAAAGCCTCGATAGCTTCGCCTCATTTGACAGAACTGTGACTTACTGATGCGGTTTCACGGAGGAGACGCAGTTAGTTAAAACGACCGAACATCCCTGATATATCTGTCAGTTTTATTCTGTGACCATATTGCGCAGCTACAAGGTTGAGTTCTTGTATTTATTGTCAAACTAAAGTGTAAAGCAGTCATGTTATAAGTATCCAGGGAAAACTCTACCAAGGTTACGCTACTGTTGTTTTATAATGTAGCTGCTGGGATCGTGTTTTACTTCTTCAACACTTTGATTTATGTGGAGTGTTTTTTACTCTTTACATATCAGCATAAATAGCAGTATTGTAAATTTCCCTGACATGATTTTGAGGTTGCATCCACACCTGAGGGGCCAGCACTAAATTGTCTGTCTGGGGTTTTTTCCATGTGTGTATGTATAGGGAGGTGTGGGTGTGGCTGTAGCCAGGAGGCTACAGGCACCGTTAGGCCTGAGGATGGCTGGCCAGGCCCGAGAAGGATGCCACATATCTGAAGCGTCGGCGGGGGGGAACTACTTAATGGTGTGGTGAATCCTCCACCGACGCAGGATAATTGAGTGAGACTCCATGTCAGTGTCTTGAGAGCAAGTCAAAGTTAGTGTATGACGGCTGCGTGTATTGTTTCCCCCCCAGGAGGAGCGTGGGAAGCCCGAGAGCAGCAAGCACCGGGAGTGCTGACACACAGGATCTTTGTAACGCCTGTCTTTCATGGAACAGGGTTGAAAATCAGTGTTTTTGTGTGTTTTCTCGGGGAAAACAAGGAGTTGTGGATGGACTGTGAAAATCAAAGACAGATGTAGTTCTATGTCTGCTGTAAACCACTACCGCGGTCAAGTGAGCCGTCATTTGTGAGCCGCGGTCAAGCCAGCCGCATCTTCTCCGCCGCATAAATTTCCTTGCGCTTTTACACCAGTCTTTAAGGTATCGCCTTTTCGCTTTATATCCCGATTGAAAGCCTACACCCGCGCGCACGTGCACGCGCGCGAACACTCACACGTGCACGCGCACACACAAATTACAATGGAACAGCCCAATACCACCATCGTGACAGTCTGGTTGCATATTCAAAAATTCATTAAAAATCATCCTTAGTAGTTGATGTCCAACTTTCAACACATCCCTCCTCTGGGACACCTACTGTACCTCTGTGCCAAGTTTCAGCCAGATTTACTGTAATATTCCTCAGAAATTAAAGGAAACTTGTATTCAATGCAATACAGTCAATACAATTATGTCATTTTCAAAAATTCATTAAAAATCATCCTTAGTAGTTGATGTCCAACTTTCAACACATCCCTCCTCTGGGACACCTACTGTACCTCTGTGCCAAGTTTCATCCAGATTTACTGTAAAATTCTTCAGATCTTAAAGGAGATTTATATTCAGTTCTCTACAGTCAATACACTACAAATATGTCATTTTCAAAAATTCATTAAAAATCATCCTCAGTAGTTGATGTCCAACTTTCAACACATCCCTCCTCTGGGACACCTACTGTACCTCTGTGCCAACTTTCAGACAGATTTACTGTAGAATTCCTCAGATATTAAAGCAAACTTGTATTCAATGCAATACAGTCCAATACAATAGAATTATGTCTATTTCAAAAATTCATGAAAAATCATCCTTAGTAGTTGATGCCCAACTTTCAACACATTCCTCCTCTGGGACACCTACTGTACCTCTGTGCCAAGTTTCAGACAGATTTACTGTAGAATTCCTCAGATATTAAAGCAAACTTGTATTCAATGCAATACAGTCAATACAATTATGTCATTTTCAAAAATTCATTAAAAATCATCCTTAGTAGTTGATGTCCAACTTTCATGAGATTCCTCCTTTAGGACACCTACTGTACCTCTGTGCCAAGTTTCAGCCAGATTTACTGTAGAATTCCTGAGATATTAAAGCAAACTTGTGTTCACTGCAATAAAGACAATACACTACAATTATGTCATTTTCAAAAATTCATTAAAAATCATCCTTAGTAGTTGATGTCCAACTTTCAAAACATCCCTCCTCTGGGACACCTACTGTACCTCTGTGCCAAGTTTCATCAAGATTTACTGTAGAATTCCTCAGAAATTACAGGAGATTTATATTCAATGCAATACAGTCAATACACTCCAATTATGTCAATTTCAAATATTCATTAAAAATCATCCTTAGTAGTTGATGTCCAAATGTCAACACATTCCTCCTCTGGAACACCTACTGTACCTCTGTGCCAAGTTTCAGACAGATTTACTGTGGAATTCCTCAGATATTAAAGCAAACTTCTATTCAATGCAATACAGTCAATACAATAGAATTATGTCTGTTTCAAAAATTCATTAAAAATCATCCTTAGTAGTTGAGGCCCAACTTTCAACACATTCCTCCTCTGGAACACCTACTGTACCTGTGTGCCAAGTTTCATCAAGATTTACTGTAATATTCCTCAGATATTAAAGCAAACTTCTATTCAATGCAATACAGTCAATACAATTATGTCAATTTCAAAAATTCATTAAAAATCATTGTTAATAGTTGAGGTCCAACTTTCAACAGATTCTTACTCTGGGACACCTACTGTACCTCTGTGCCAAGTTTCAGACAGATTTACTGTAGAATTCCTCAGATATTAAAGCAAACTTCTATTCAATCCAATACATTCAATACAATAGAATTATGTCTATTTTCAAAAATTCATTAAAAATCATCCTTAGTAGTTGATGCCCAACTTTCAACACATTCCTCATCTGGGACACCTACTGTGCCTCTGTGCCAAGTTTCATCAATATTTACTGTAGAATTCCTCAGATATTAAAGCAAACTTCTATTCAATGCAATACAGTCAATACACTCCAATTATGTCAATTTCAAAAATTCATTAAAAATCATCCTTAGTAGTTGATGCCCAACTTTCAACACATTCCTCCTCTGGAACACCTACTGTACCTGTGTGCCAAGTTTCATCAAGATTTACTGTAATATTCCTCAGATATTAAAGCAAACTTCTATTCAATGCAATACAGTCAATACACTCCAATTATGTCAATTTCAAAAATTCATTAAAAATCATCCTTAGTAGTTGAGGTCCAAATTTCAAAACACCCCTCCTCTGGGATACCTACTGTACCTCTGTGCCAAGTTTCATCAAGATTTACTGTAGAATTCCTCAGAAATTACAGGAAATTTATATTCAATGCAATACAGTCAATACACTACAATTATGTCATCTTCAAAAATTCATTAAAAATCATCCTCAATAGTTGATGTCCAGCTTTCAACAGATTCTTACTCTGGGACACCTACTGTACCTCTGTGCCAAGTTTCAGACAGATTTACTGTAGAATTCCTCAGATATTAAAGCAAACTTCTATTCAATGCAATACAGTCAATACAATTATGTCATTTTCAAAAATTCATTAAAAATCATCCTTAGTAGTTGAGGTCCAACTTTCAACAGATTCTTACTCTGGGACACCTACTGTACCTGTGTGCCAAGTTTCAGCCAGATTTACTGTAGAATTCCTCAGATATTAAAGCAAACTTGTATTCAATGCAATAAAGTCAATACACTACAATTATGTCAATTTCAAAAATTCATTAAAAATCATCCTTAGTAGTTGATGCCCAACTTTCAACACATTCCTCCTCTGGAACACCTACTGTACCTGTGTGCCAAGTTTCATCAAGATTTACTGTAGAATTCCTCAGACATTACAGGAGATTTATATTCAATGCAATACAGTCAATACACTACAATTATTTAATTTTCAAAAATTCATTAAAAATCATCCTCAATAGTTGATGTCCAACTTTCAACACATTCCTCCTCTGGGACACCTACTGTACCTCTGTGCCAAGTTTCATCCACATTCACTGTAATATTCCTCAGAAATTACAGGAGATTTATATTCAATGCAATACAGTCAATACAATAGAATTATGTCAATTTCAAAAATTCATTAAAAATCATCCTTAGTAGTTGATGTCCAACTTTCAACACATCCCTCCTCTGGGACACCTACTGTATCTCTGTGCCAAGTTTCATCAAGATTTACTGTAGAATTCCTCAGAAATTACAGGAGATTTATATTCAATGCAATACAGTCAATACACTCCAATTATGTCAATTTCAAAAATTCATTAAAAATCATCCTCAATAGTTGATGTCCAACTTTCAACACATCCCTCCTCTGGGACACCTACTGTATCTCTCTGCCAAGTTTCAGCCAGATTTACTGTAGAATTCCTCAGATATTAAAGCAAACTTGTATTCAATGTAATACAGTCAATACAATTATGTCAATTTCAAAAATTCATTAAAAATCATCCTTAGTAGTTGATGTCCAAATTTCAACACATTCCTCCTCTGGGACACCTACTGTCCCTCTGTGCCAAGTTTCATCCACATTCACTGTAATATTCCTCAGAAATTACAGGAGATTTATATTCAATGCAATACATTCAATACAATAGAATTATGTCATTTTCAAAAATTCATTAAAAATCATCCTTAGTAGTTGATGTCCAACTTTCAACACATCCCTCCTCTGGGACACCTACTGTACCTCTGTGCCAAGTTTCAGCCAGATTTACTGTAGAATTCCTCAGATATTAAAGCAAACTTGTATTCAATGCAATACAGTCAATACAATAGAATTATGTCAATATCAAAAATTCATTAAAAATCTTCCTTAATAGTTCAGGTCAAACAACAATATGGACATCAGTATTTGCTCTGAAACTTTCCTTCTTTTATAAGATTATTCTACTACAAATAGTCTTCTGAAAAAATATGTCAATTTTTTTCTATTTTTTTTAAATATGTTCATAGTGATTACCGCAAGGTTTAGAATGGAATATGTTATACTTGATATACAACGGGTTGAGATGATGTTTTATTTTAAAAGCAGACTAAAAAGCATGACACGGAGGACTACAAAACTGTGGTGAACTAGAAGAGAGCCCTTTATTGAGGCTGATGGAAGACACTTTAACATACAACAAGGCAAAAGCAATAGGTTACAATAACTGTAATTAATCCTGAACTGTGCGAGACTAAACTAGGACTGCTATGAATATTACTGTGACTATGACGACACTACTACAGACCTGAACATGATGGTGACCAGGAGTATGATGTAAAATATGAAGGGGTACACCCAAGACTTGAACATGAGAAAGGAAAACATACTCTGAAAACAGGAAACATGACGAACGTATACCTCCTATTAACTTCACAACATTAACAAACAAGGGAGATTGGAACGTAAGGGGAGGTGACACGAAAGGATCTATGTAAACCAAGAAGTAAAGACTGAGCAACTATGAGCTGTCAGGGAGAATTAGAAGAATGTAACAGAAAGTATCGCCAAAATAAAACTACTAACTAATAACAGCAAAAACAATAATTACATACATTGTTCAATAGTAATCTGAATAAACAAATACCAAAACGAATGCAAAAAGGGTTGGGTCACAAACCCAAACTGCGAGAACCACATTATTTTCTTAATTTAGTTTTATTTTTTACAAAAGGTATTAAAATGAAAAAGAATGCGATACAAAATCTAAACGAAAAAGCTCTATTTACAGTTCTGAAATATATAACCTGTATATGTACACATACAAAATGTTTAAAAAATATTTACATCCGTTCCTCAGTTTCTATAAATAAAAATAAGACATTACATGACATTATTCAACCTTATATACATTTCACAAAATAAATACAAGTATTTATTTTTCACAGAGAGCACACTCCCATTCTGCAGCCTCTGCCTTCTGAAACAGGTCAGTGTTCATCTGCAGGCACTGTGTGTGAAACCACCTTGAACAGCTGTCACACTGGATCTGTGGATGTTCAACAAAACAAAAATTAAAAAGAAATAGTTAATCACGTGATTTAACATGAATATCTTTATTAATCTGCCATTAGTATGTATTGCATATTTTTTTCCTTATCAAATATTCAAAATAACTAACACACCAAGGAAAAAAAAAATTACATGCAAGTTAAGGCTTAATTTGCCCTCTTCCTCAATACAAAAACCAAATAACTAAAGCAACTATACACAATACATTTTGTTAAATGATATCCTCAATTACAAATCGGTCTTACCCATTTGGTGATTGAAGGCCCTGGAAAAGGTGGTTTTGGAGTTGAACACATGGCACAATTGTTTTCTGCCTCAAACACTATTAGAAATATAGTAAAATTAGTGATTAACAATGAATATATTTAAATACAAGTGATTTCTTTGCGCTATTAAACTTCACAAACCTGAGGCTCCCAGTATTTGTAAAGCAATTGCTTCACGCTGCTGCACCATTGCTTTAATTGTTGTTTTAAATGTCATTTCTGGTATTTTGGGAAAGGACTCCATGAACGCCTTTGCCATCTACAGAAATAGCAAAACATTCAAAAATAATTTAGTCATATTCGTTTTCTATATCAGACTCAATTTTATAATGCACCATCATCACAAAAATTATTTAAAACTCATGTTTTTGTTACTTTACCAAGATGACAATCACACCGCAGCTATTTGTGTCCTTCTGTACTGGGTGTTTCAAAACTCCTCCTTTTAACTTGATATCCACCCAGTCAGTCTTGTTGATTGCAGTACGCCTCATTTTGAAGAACTCCCTGAGCAAGGATTATACTGTCATGTGAGGGCTGTGTGCAGGCAGGACATAGTACCCAAAATGCAGACTCACAGAAACAAAAGGTGAACTTAAGTACAGCTTTAATGCTGGACGGCAAACAGAAAACTGGCTGAAACAGAATACAAAATGAACCAGCTCAGCAGGCTGGCAGGCAGAACACACAGCATAGTAGATGGTAGATCACGACACTTTCAGATGAAAACACAGGGCTTAAATACACAGAGGGAGCAATCAGGAAATGGGAAACAGGATGGAACTACAGCTGTGGCAAATCAGGCCTAACGAGACAAAGGAAGCAAAACCAGACACATTAACATGACACACGGACTTTCAAATTAAAAGATGAAAAATAACACATAGACGCAGACTTGACACGTGGATACAGCAGAAACGGGAGACAGCAACTATGGAACACAGAAAAGAAACCAAAAGGCACAACTCGGACAAAGAAACCAAAAGACTAGAAACGATAAATAAAAGCAAAAATCAAAGTACACCCATAATGAAAACTTAACACTCTCGGTCAATGACCCAGGCACCCCAACAGATACATGTCATTACCTTATTTTGAATGTTCAATGTCAGCACACATAATTTTAAAAATAATCTTTTCTATAAAACATTTTTGAATAACGTGGCTTAATTTAATGCCACATTCTTTATTTATGGCAAACAAAAACACTCGAGAGATATCACTTAGACAAAAACTACAATAGCACTGGCTTTGAGTACTGTATTAAATCATCTATAGTAATCACAATTCACTATTGCTATAATTTACCCAGTCCCACAGCCAATAGGGCTGCACCACCAGAAAACACACAGATTCAAAAAAGTTTAATTCTAAAGAAAAAACATGGAAAGTCATATATATTTAAATAAAAAAAAAAAATCAAACAATACATTACAAACATAAGCTGCTGGATCTAAACTGCTAACGCAAGTTCTTAAGGCCAATGACTGACCCATCTACCATTGGGACACATACAGTTTACTTAATACTGTGATTTAACACAATATTAAGTAAAATAATAAACTAACCACCAACTTGTACTTTTTCATGCTACAATTTAATTACTGAGGCACATCTGCAGTACCGTCCCAGCCCACCGATAATGCCTGGCCTACAAATTTGTAAAACACTGCAGCACTATAAGAGAAAATGATAATTTATTCACTGTAATTTTTGAAAAAGAGAATTTACCTGAATTTTTGTGCTGCCACTTTGGATTCTTCAAGCTCTCTTGTGCTGCGTGCTGGATCAACAAGGTAAAGACAGCTGTCTGCTTTACTTAGGTACTGTAACCGAAAAGATAATATAATTAATTCTCTAGCCAGTAATTACAGATAAAAATATGTATTTTATCATGCTTGAGAGGTTTGACTATAACTTGTTTGATCAGTTATTACAGCTGATTTGTAAAATGAGCCCAGGAAAAGCAGTTATAAATGATATTATTACATCAATCACTATTATAATAAGTCAAGCTGATTTACAGATTCCATTTGCTATTATGTTATTTCTCCACACACGATTTACTAAAGTCGAATACATTAAATTTCAGGTTTTAGTGGAAACTGCTAGGAACAATTAGTATTCCAGTATACTGGTATTTGATATGCAGGACTTCATAGTGGGACATCAAAGACACCACAAATCTGGGCTTGATGAATCCAGTAGTCTCAGAAAGTCAAAAATGTTTCCAGTGATGACATTTTATGGCACTAACAGGACATAATTTGAAAAAATAAACCCTAATTTTTCCATAATATTTTATTTTTTTTCAAAATATTAATTTTCTGAATGGAAATTTGTGTTAGTACTAACCAGGAACTTCCAGTGAACATTTCCAACGTTCACAAACGAAACAATTGCGTGGTAGTTATCAAAGTTGACCTGTTAAATAAACATTAATACAATGTAAAATACAAATTTATTTATATTGCAATATGTCTATGTATATGTATTTATTACCTTTGACAAACAGTGCCTCCTCATCAGTTCTCTTTTCCCGAACAGGATGACACCGGCAGTGTAGTGGTTCAGTATGTATACCTTACTGCCCAAATCCAACTTGCATGCAATATCATGCAGGGCACACTCTATAATCTTGCAAAAAAAAAAAGAATAATGGAGAGAGGTCAACTCAAAATGCTAATTATCTTACATTTGAGAAAATATTTAATCCATTATTAATTAATAATTTAGTGCTATCAATTTTACTCACTACATTACTCAAACACACTGTTTTCAATTTCATTGATTGGCTGATTGATTTTCTATGTGATTTTTTCTATGAGAATGTAGCTTGTTGATGTCAAATGTTCCAAAAGTAAATAACATATTGAGCAAACAGGATGATAACAGTAAGTCAAATAACCACTATATAAAACCAAGCTACACAGCAGACAAATTATGAAAATACAACAAAGCAGATCTCGAGGCAGAATGTTTATATCAACCAAAGACCACACTGTGGGTGACTCCTGTCAGCTAAGAACAGGAAACTGAAGCGACATTTTGTGCTCATAAACGTTTCACATTTTCATAAAAACAGATTTAAAAAACAATATACTCAAATAACTTCCACAGTTACCATATCACAGTAAATTCTTAAATCCTTGAGTCGTGGTTTCATGGAAAATTTTGATAAAAAAATGTAACACAAGACTGAAAGTTCGTCTTTGACAATTTCACTTTATTTTATCTTTGATATATATTTTTAATTTTGTTATGGCTATTTATTTTTTAAAAATTAAAGCAATGCTGGTCATTATGCATGAAAGTTAGCGATCTGGAGTTGTGACTGACAACAGTATAAACCATTTTAAGATTCAAGTGCATCAGCACAGTAACAAATCCATTTAAAACTAAAGCATGTATAAACAATAGCTGTGTCTATAAAAACATTGCAACTGTCTAATGTGGATGAGAAAATGTGTTTTTGATATGAGAACAGCATTAAGATCAGTGATGTTTTTGCCCTATGAATAGCAATAAAGACAAACCAACACCATGCAATTAAATTTTTGGTTTGAAAGGATTACTGTAACACAGTAATTCAAATACAGCTTCATTTATTTTGGAGTCTGTCTTTTCCACGTACCTCGCCTGTTAACCATCGATGAGGTTCCAGTGATTTCAGCTCGCTGTGGTGAACTATAAAGTTGTTCCCTTTTATTTGTGATGGAATCACAGCAACTACAACTTCGGTTTGTTTTCTTTTCCACAGTGCAGTGACCTATGGGAAAAATAAAAAGTGTATTTGTATTTGTGGCAGAAGAGTAACACATTATTTTTAAATTATCAAAGAAGTACACCAATAAGTATGTCTTTTTTTTCAAAGATGTTCAACATAATAGTATAAATGCTTTAATTTTGTCTTGTGATATGGAAACACATATAAATTGAACTCCTAAAGTTGATTCTCTTCATCTTTACGTAGCATTTGCAGAGGGACAAACATTTCTTCAATCATCCAAGTTACTTCTTCAGTCTGACCTGACTCCAGGTTTCCCGCATCTTACAAAACGTACATTGGCATACTGACTCATGGCAATTTATTAGTGGTCTTTGATGAGTCGTTGTTGATCAATGGTCATACCAATTTGCATAATTATGATGAAGCAACTCACCTCACAACCCATCATAACTTCAGTTCGCTGGTTTCAGTGATTATGAAAATGTACTCAGTATAATTTGGGTGAAAACTGCAGTCAGGTTAGACTGAAGAACTTACTTGGATGAGTGACGAAACATTTCTCACACTGAAAACACTACGTCCAGATGAACAGAATCAACTTTTTGCGATTGACATAAAAAGGAGGATTGACAATTCATCAAGACATATAAATGACAAAGTGTTATACCATCATAGAGACATAATACATTGATAGGACAAGTTATGTATTTATGGAAAAGTTGTTTTATGTGCACAAGATTTACTTTCAAATTAAATTTGTGAATACTAATAACTCAATTTGACATCAGTGTAACCTACCACAATCAATAATTAATTAGCTTGTAAAAGCGATTAAAAGGATGAATAGTTTAAAGGGAACAGAAAATGTTTTCAGCATAACAGAATACATATGTTTTAGTTTTGCACAAAAAGTTCAAACATAAAAATTCACGTTATTCTCATGTAACCCCCAGCATGTTTCCGAACTCTGTCTGAATGACATAGCAGCAACTCTAGTGATCATGATGTTATGACTGTTTGCTGAGATTTCATTGAAGTTAAAGACAGTATAATACACATTGATTCACCAGTAATTTATCAAATGTGTTGCCCTTTTCCTCCTTCTGGACTTTTGTGGAGGTGTTTTGCATATCGCATCCTTCGAGATCTTCTGTGCTCTATAATAAATGCTGCATGTAACTTCAATTAAAACACTTTACCGTTTAAATATTGTTTAATATGTGTGGTGTGCTAGTGTATTATAATTAACTGTTTTAAAGTGTAGTTTTTGCCTTGCATCACCTATTTTCCTCTTGATCTCAATCAAAACTAAATTACCATAATTCAAACATTAATAGGACAAAAACAATGATCACCTGACTTATGGAAGTTCGAGTTGGATCCTCATTCTGATTTCCTTGTCCAACACTGTTTGGAAATGGGTCACTCAACAGTTCTTTGCATGCCCTCTCCAGTTCCTTTGCAGTTTTTTCCTCCTTGTCCACAAGATTTATCGTAAATGGTGCTGATTTTGTAGTCTTATTTTTTACATGGTCATAGATTGTTTGAACAATCACATCAGCACATGCCCTGGCAGGAAAGTTGTATATTCCTGAACTTACTGCTGGAATTGCAATAGAACACAGTTTGTGCTCCTCTGCCTTTTGCAAAACACTGATTATGGCCTGTCGCAAAATAGGTTTTGCCTGTGTGACATCTTTGGCTGATGGTTTGCTTTGCATACATGGTCCCACTACGTGAATAATTTTTTTGCAAGAGAGGTTCCCAGCACTTGTTACAATAGCTTCTCCAATCCGCAGAGGTCCATTTTCTGCTATGTAAGTATTGCTCTCTTTTTGTATTTTTGGCCCCCCACTTTCTGAGATCGCCAATGCCAGCCCACCACAATGTTGTAAGCTGGTATTTGCTGCATTGACAACAGCGTCCACTTGAAACTTGCAGAGATCAGCAATCCACACTGAAATGTCTACATCTTGCGTGAGTTGTGCTGACATTATCCTTTTTTGTGTTGCTGCTTGTTCTTTTTCATCCTGTAGAGAAAATTTATAAAATGAAAAATAAAAAAATGTTAAAAAAAAAAAAATATCAACTTCATAACATTATAAAAAAATTAAGAAAGATAAATACAGTGATTGTAATATACATATTATTCAAGGTCCAGCATAGGTCAACAACAATGAATTTCAAAATTAGATTAGGCAAAACTACTCCAGATGCCAGCCATCTCTTCTTTGTATTAGCTGCTGTATTAGAAAGCATGAACTCGTGCTATTAGATCAAAATTGTCATTGTTCTCACATAATACCATTAAAATTTAAACACACACACACACACACACACATATCTCTCTTTCTCTCTATAGATAGATAGATAGATATTAAAATGTCTGTCTTTTTTTTAAACAGTCTTGAGCAATCGCTCCTACAGTTTAAATGCCTTTCATGACCGGACTTTTTTAACCATTTTTACTCAAATAGTAGCGACTGACATTATTCTGAGAAAATGAATTTACTTGTTGACGACCAAATTAACTCTAACTTTCTAGTTGCTCTAAGAACAAAGGAACCTACGAACATAAGTCATGATATGAACCAGTATTATGGCTGGCCTTCAAGATTATCGGATCAAAAAGAGGAACGACTGCCAAGACGTAATAATCAATGAAGCGAAATATGGCTCAAAGACTGTGATATGCAAAATTTAAAAACATCAGTGGCCACAGTTTTTAATGGGTGATGAATCTTAAAATTTAATAATTTCATTCATATCATCATCTGCATGTTATGAGAATATTCAATTAAATTCAATTTTATTTTTATAGCGCCAAATCACAACAACAGTCACCTCAAGGCGCTTCATAGGTACAGAGAAAAATATGAGTACAGAGATACAATATTAATATCTACAGCCAGTGATTATTAACAAAATTCATTGTCACTGTTCAGGGATGTAATTTGGCCATTGGTGGTGTTGTTCTCAAGGTTTCTTCGAGGAGGATCCTGGAGAATTACTTTCAAAGTATTTAAATAAAAAGAAAGCTTGCTTTTCTTTTATAAGATTCCCTTATTAAATATTTACTAGCAACCTCTTTAAAATGATAATTGAGGTTTTGTGTTTATGCATAAAAAAACTAAAGTCATTAATCATAATAATAATTTTTTTAATAAAAAATTATTTAAAATATATATATAAAAATCAAACCTGTGTAGTGACAGCTTCAGTCTGCTCTGTGGGCACATCTGAGTGTGGTGGTTCTTCTTGATGATCCTTATAAAAATAATAAAATTACAAATTTCCATAGAAGAACACAGAATACTTACAGAACACACATGAAAATTTTTGTCTTTAGCAGAACTTAAATTATTCTCGATCTATTATACATACATAGGTTTAGACAGTATACAGTCTTTATCTGTGTTTATATGTTACTGCATTTACAGAACAAAATGTTAAGTGATATAAATGGTCTTCTACAACAGCAATAACTAACAATAATGCTAATTAATTCACTAACATCAAGTATTTTATGGGTAGCTGGTGCCATGTGTGGAGTGTACAATATCATAATTTTCATTACCAAAGTTTTCATAAAAACTGTAAAAAACTAATGATGTTTTTGATTGTAAAATGTATTATTGCACATAACATTGTTATTTAATGTATACAAAACAGTTTTAACACATAGATGATTTATAATTACTGTACAGTTATGTATAGTTGGCATTGTTGTTTACTTTCATAAACATGCATAACATGAATTAAATCATAGGAGCATAAAGGGATTTACAGTAAGATTTCAGTATTTTTTAAAAGTTTAATTGAACAATTTTAAAAAAACAAAGAAACAAGGTATACGTTGAAATTTGATTACAACACACAAAATTTCAAATAGAAAATGTTTTAGTGAGATGCATAGATGAAAGAAAAAATGATGATACCTTACCTGTTTGAGTCGTTTTCCCATCAGAGGAGTTACATAGAAGCCTTTTCGCTTTCTACTTTTTTTCTTCCACTTCTCGGTCTCCACTCGGTATTTCTTAAAAGTATAATTTAGAAATAATTAAAAAATAATTTTTGGATCTGATCTTCATGTACAAAAGATTACGAACATGCAAACCGTCAAGGACATTCACTGTAATCCAAAATTTATTGGACCGTAAAATGCTTAACGATTCCTGTCTTTTGTTTAATTACAGTTGTTAGTCAAGTAATCACCTATATTTATCACATCAGAAATGTCATTCTAACCACATGTAATGCAGTTGTTAAAAGTTTTTTTAATAACACAAAGTCACAACGACACTAACAAAGACATTTTAGACTAAAGCATGCACAAAAAACAGACAATTTCTAATGTGAATGGGAATATACATTAGATTTTATAACTGCAACAACAGCAGTGCGAATGACTTTAGTTGTGTAAAAAATGCACCAAATCTGTCCCCAAATTTTAATTATCTTATTTAAACCTCACCTTCATCCTTTTCTTTCCTACATCGCCATATTCGCGGAGAAGAGCATCATGTTTCCTTTGATATATTTGCACAAAGTCATCTAGTCTAGTGAGACGCCTTCGTTCAAAGCGAATCCTTTTCAGGTCCCATTGACTTTTTTCCATGATCCCTTGCGTTCGATTGTCTTCAGTGTAGTTCTGAAAATGGTAATTACATCATTTACACTTTGGCCAAATTCAGCATAATGTTTCTTTTACTGTCTTAACGTATTCTACCTGCTTCTTCAACTGCGACACATGATTGTAACGTTTACTGAGAAAGCCATACGCTGAGCCTTTCCCATGCCGTCCAAGGTCTCCTGGAGAAAAACATAATTTTTAATTAATAAAGCACATAAATAACAACATATAAGTGTTGATAGACCAAAACAAGACATACCAAGCAGCATTCCTGACCACAAGGTAGCATGTGGTAGAAAGTATTTTGAAATACTTGAAATGAATGCTGGTGCATGGTACACATTCGGTGGTCCAGTCACATCAAGGGGGGCACTGGCAATTACTTCGGCAAAGTGCTGTTTAAGTGATGAGTGAACTATTGCCGTCTGAAATAAAAATTTAAATATCATATAATTACAATCATGTTTTGTTCTTAAAGAAGGTCTTAATCTGTTTAAGAAACAAAGAAATGTACTACAAAAAAAGGTTATTGGTGTCACACTATATCATGAACACAATTAATATCTCAACCATTGAAATCCAAGCTGAATTTTAAAATGACCTTATAATCCTCTGGAATGATGTCTGTGTCTTCAGCATCCCCATTCCCCGTTTGATCGATCAGCATTTTGAGGTTCCGCAGGTGTTTTTTCACTTGTGGTCCACTGCATGGACTTTTGAAAACAACTGTTGCACTTATAATGATGCCATCCATGTCTTTCAAGTTTGAAGAACAGGCCAGTAATCCAAAAACGTGCATGCCAAATTTATAGTGTTTCTGTAGTCTATATTGAAAAAAAAAAAGCATATAAACAATAAGCATGCATACTAAACACAAACAAAGTCTAATCATTAGCAGAAACAACATTAATAAAATATAATTATAATACAGATGAATTAGCAAGTCAACAATCAACTACAAGGGCAAGAACACTAACACCAAATAAATACTTAAAAAAGAAAAATAACAATCGCACTCACAGACTCTAGCACACATACCTCTTTTTGCAAAGATCCTTTGCATTCTTCATGATGTGACTCAAACACCGGTGGAGAATGGGTATGTTGAAGTTATCCGTGTCTAACTGTCCTGTGATAACCTGGAAGTATCGCTCCAAAAGGTCTTCCAAACTTGCTCTGCAGAATGTCATAGCAATGGACTGGAGAAGCACCATTGAGCCATCACATATGATCATTACTGGCCTCTTGTTTGCCCTGCTTCCATACATTCGTGTAAGCTCTGTTTGAAATGCTTGTAGAAAATATGTAACAGAAGCAGTGGTATGGTCACATGTTACAAAAGTTGCTGTTGGTAAAGGTGATGATCCCTTGAAGGGATTTCTAACTATAACTTCATACACATAGTACGGAGTAGCAGAAGCATTATCTTTAGAGATAATGCTTCCTGTTGCATCAAAATATACTATGTCGTCTTTGCACCGCTGGTAAAACACTGAAAGTGTTTTTTTTGACCACAGCATTATCCCTTTTGGATGCAGGAGCACTCTCTGAAGCACTTCGTTTGGAAGTCCTTGCTGTCTGTCTATTAACATTTGCAGACTGGCCATCTCATTTACATGAGGTCTCTGTTTTTTTCTGTGGGACCAGGCAATATTTTTCAAGACATCTTTAGATGGAGCCTCATCCCGACACCCTGCTTGGAAAGCTTTTTCTGGTATTTGATTTAGAGAATCCAGATAAAGACTTCTTGGCAATTTGGTTTCAAGTTTTTCTGCTATTACATCTCTGGACTGTCCACGCACAGGTCTTGTTTTGATTTCCTTTGTGTTGTGGCACACCTCACCTCCTTGGAAAAGCACATCAGCCTTCAGGGTTTTTTCGTCTTTAACCTCCACTTTCACAGTCACTGGACAATCCTTAAAACGGCAGTATGCCGTACAGGAGAATACAGCCGTCTTAGACCGTGACTGAGTGGTGTTGATGGTATGCCTTTTAAATCCAAAACTGCAAAATGGGTGTATTGACTTAATGCCAGTGGCTACAACATTAGTCCACTCCATACCTTTGAAAAGCCTCCCTTTCTGTGTTTTTTTTAGGTCTTCCCAGTCTTTGTGGTCAATGAAAAAAAAACATGGCTGCTGTGGCAAAGCACATTTGTAGAATTCCTCTTCAGCATTGCTACTGTCACTTTTGTTGGATGAATTTCTACTCCAGTCCTGTAACGCATAAAAAAGAATTTATTAAAAATAGGTGATGTAATTTCTTTAAAGAAATGTTATGTGGAAAATAATGTACCTTTTCCAGGGATGTAGACGATTGTGATGGAGACACACCAGTTTGTGGCTGTTTCAATTCAGGAGAAATGTTTTGGACAATGCCATTGTCATCACTGTCCTCCAAAACATCCTTTGAATAGCATTTGATTTGTCAAACAAAGAAATAATTTTTAAATACAGACATTGTTTTCATCGAGTGAAATTAGTTCAAAATAATGTAATAAATAATTCCAACCTGCTTGAGCAAAGAGAGAGGTTCATTTCCTGCCTTTGCAGGTGGATACATCTCCAGTGTTTCGTCGCCAGTGTTTCCTTCATCCTGAGTGTGAAATAATTATGAAATCATGAGTATAGTAAGGTAAAACAAGAAATACATGTTTTAGTTTAAAAAGTTTAACATAGCACTTACTCTATATTACAAATATAATAGATGTTTAAAATATATTGTTTATGTATTTCATTGTTGCTGTTCCCACACAAGCTAGATAATTCAAAACACATTTCAAGCAGTTATCAGAACAGTTAAGGTATATTTCATAACTTAGGCTCGAAAATTACATATGACATATCTAAAGTCATTGAAAATGATTCAGTATTGTCTTTCACTATTGGAGTTGTTATAACCTATGCAAAAAGGCATGGAAACTGGGTAATAGAAATGCGAAATAAACTACTCTGTATTGCATGGTGTCACAGCAAGTTTTTTAGTAGAGTTTAAAGCAATGTTTGTTGAACACCACAATGTTGTGAATCATTATATATATTTATATGGCTTTTATATGAAAATATTGTCTTCTGCAGCATGGACATAATACAAGTAATTTACTTACACACACACACACACACACACACACACACACACACATAGATGATAAATGGACTGATTCTTATATATTGCTTGTCTACTCTCCCAGAGTACTGAAAGCGCTCTATATAACAGGCCACATTCACAACACCTCATACATGCACTTCTAAAATCATGTGCACACTAATAAACATTTACACACATTCACACTCCGATGAGTGCATCAGAGGGCAACTTCGGGTTAGTATCTTGCCCAAGGATATTTGGCATGCAGACTGAGCCAGGAATCGACGAGTATATCTGCTCTACAACTTGACCCACATCTTAATTTAATCTTTCTTAATCTTAATTTACCCTGCACAAAGACTTGAATGGGTGTACCATAGGTGGCCAGAGCCATATGCGTTTGCCCTTCAAGAAACAACGGTTCCTGTGTTTTGTGCCTCCATCCATTAATGCAATATCTCTCATGTTAGGTGTTATTATTAACCACAACACTATGGAGTTACCACTACACTACACTACAATTGATAGAAAACCGTAAATTAATGTGTAACTGATTGTTTAACCATGTAATCTAAACATTAATAAAATTTAAAAGATGTAACTTTTAAATTCATAACAGTATATGTAACATCAAAGAAATCATGTAATTTTTATTTTTAAATACGCACCAAAGAAGATGTCTTCTCTCCAGAGGTCCCACCATCACCTTCAACATCGATATTTTTTGGTTTGTGTATGACTTCCATGGTTCTCTGTTTAATACACATGTAGTAATTAGATTTTCATACATCTGTAAAGGAAAACAGCATCCTTCCACCTAGTTATACTTAGGTGTGCCTGTGCAAGGCACAATTTTTATTATTCATCCACTGTTGTTCAGGTCTAAACAAATTTCTGTTGCTCACTCAATTTTTGCTCTGTAATTTGTTTAAGACCTTAAAAAATGTTTGCTACTCTCCTTGTTAAATCCTAAGTCCAGAGTAGTATTCAGACTGTAAACATAGATATCATAGAGTGCTTACCTTTTGGTAGTGCATAGCAACATGATTAAGTTTTTTCCGATTTGTACAATTATTTGGCACTCCCAAGTCTTTGCACAGGTTACTCCAGAATGCGTCTCCTCGGTGAACACTGTGTTTCTTTCTGTTTTGTGTTTCGGAGAAAGTCTCAATGCATTTTATTATATGTTCATGTTTCAGACGAATTTTCCGTGTCTGTAAATGCAAGTAAAACAATTAAATAAAATAGACAGATATAGATCTATAAAATGATATTTTAATTTTTTAACACTATATAACTTTATTATAATCACATTGTATGTTTAAAAATTTTTTTTAAACATATTGTTTAAGGATAAAACTTGCCTTTCCAAACGTGGAAAATGTGGAGGTTCTGTAACACAAATAAAAAATTAAAATACAAAGGCTTCAATGTATTTGCCAAACAATAACAGTTAAAGTTTTTCTCATGCACTTGTTATATTTACATATTTCATGTATTACTCGAAATGATATATTTAAAACAACTGGGGTGAGCGAAAGTGGCGGTCTATGGTCTCGGATTGAAACACAGACTAACCATATTATTGTTAACGCACCATTCTAGTCCAAGATATGGAAAAAGCAACAGTCTGATAATTTGTGTTTCGGTTCAAGGAAATAAGCCTACATAGGAAAAGTTATTAAATTATGTATTCAAATCAAATTTCTTTCTAACAAATTTTTTTAAAAGTGGTTGTTTGTTTATAGGGGCTACCGAGAGCATCACGTGGTTATAACACATCTATTATGTAATGTGTCCCTACTTAAATACATAGTACTCAAAAACACGTTACAACAAAATTTACTGTAAGAAAAAAAAAGTAATAGGAAGCAAATAACATATGAAGCAAAAAGCCATAAGGAAAACGTCATAAAAGTTTTGGTCGAGAAGGCAATTGATTTGAGGCTTAAGCTAATTTCATGCTTACCTTATCTTTCGTTTTGCGTCACTCATGATTGTCTGTTGCTGAGCCACAGGAACTCGTAACTTTTCCAAGTTTACAAAATTAGTTTTTTTAACACTGTCAAGTAAAATTGTAATTCCGTAGTTCCTACAATTGTCGAAGCATGTGCACGCATCACACCGCCACTGCAAGTACTTGACTCCGTGAGCTATAGGCTACTATCGCCTTCACCCTTAATCAGTGTCCCGGATGAATAGGTCACCGGATATCATCGGACGCATTTCAGAAAAGTAAACGAATGCATGATTTAGAAATGTTCATAACTTATACTTGCCTGTTCAATTTAGATAATTTTGATAATTACTATTAGTTACCCATAAATAGTGTTTATAGATGACCTTTTGACTTTATATTTTCAATTAAGCAACGCAAAAATGTATTACAGGCACACAAAATTAACGAACCCATTGATGCATCCATTGTATGTAAACCAAGAAATACACATGAAAGGTGTTTCAAATGGACATTTCAATATAGAAATTGTTGAAAACTGTACAATTACTTTGTGTCACATTAAAAAAACTATTTTTTACGCATAACAATAATTTAAAAAATTTCATTTAAAAATATTTTAAATGAATTTTCCAAAATAATTTTAAAAAGTCTTCTTTTTGTAAAATTCCATTATGGTATAATAACCTTCATACTTCACTGATGGGTGAGTACTCTTGAGCAACTGTTTTGTGATTTTGTTAATTGGTGTTATGGAAAAATTATCCAGGTTTGTTTAAGTGGTTTTGTAAGATGATAACACATTGGTTGAGTGTACGAAAGTGTGTGTCGGACTTTTGAAAAAGATTGATAACTGGTCCCCACTTTCATTGTCAAACTAACTTTTTAAAAAAATGTATCCTAGAAAGCTAAACATTGGAAAAGATGAGTAAAACTAAAACAATTTGATACTCAGCACTGCTGTGCATTTTCTTATTACAGTGTAAAATAAACCAACAGTAAAAACAGAAAACAATGACAAAAAAGAGATAAGATAAGATAAGATAACCTTTATTAGTCCCACACTTTGTAAAATTGTTTTGTCACAGCAGGAAGTGGACAGTGCAAAAGTTATATAGCAACATTAGAATACAATAATAATAAAATACTGTACACAACTGTACAGAATAGAATAACATTAAATACTATATATAGTAGAATAAATTGAATAAAATATACAATAGGATAAAAATAGAATGCAAATGCTTTATACAGATAAGAGAAGACAAAGTCCCATTTTTAACTACTTCTGAATTTTAATGATTCTGATAATTGCCACTGTGATAATCAATGCTTAAGCAATTTAGTAAAGTTCTTAATTTTTGTGATGATGTACCAACTAGATTAAAACATACATCTATTCACTTGCGCTTGTCCTCTTCAGGGTCGCGGGAGGCGCTGTCATAAGGCGAGAGGCGAGGTACACCCTGGACAGGTCGCAAGTCTGTCGCAGGGCAAACACACAGGGACAGACAACCATTAGCACTCACACCTATAATTTAGATTAAACAATTAAACCCATGTCTTTGGACGGTGGGAGGAAGCCAGAGTACCCGGAGAGAACCCATGCAAACACGGGGAGAACATGCAAACTCAACACAGAAAGACCACAGCCTGATGGTGGAATTGAACTCAGAACTTTCTTGCTATGGGGCAACAGTGATAAACACCGTGCCACCGTGCAACTCTGATTAAAAAATCTGAGATTAAATTGAGTATTTAAATACTGTGTCAAAATTACCTTTTTGAGAGCTATTCTGCATCTCAATGTATTTTTTATGTATGCCAAAAATATACATATTCTAAAGAAGAATCTGAATCGGAGAAGCTTTATTAATTTGACAGGGAAATTGAGTATTCATAGCAGCATACATACAACACACAAACAAGCAATTGTATCAAATAAAGTGAAAGAATGTAGCTATAAATACGACGATCAATCTACCAACATGATTAAAAACATAAATTAAAAAAATAGCAAAATATGTACGATAAACATATTTTGTTTCTGAGATATAACAGACAACATAAGGTTACAGGTGTGCAAGTAAAGATTGGTGCATAAAAAGCTAGAGAGCGCGGTGAGTTATGTTTATTCATGTGCAATAATTGTGTGTGTGACACAAGTGGATGAATAAAAAAGTCTACCATCAGCTGAATGGAAAAATCTATTGTGTGTCATTCCCTCAGAGAGCATGGTGGAAGTAATTTATGAATGAAAATGCACTTCACATTATGTAGTGAGTTATGGAGGGGATGAGAGTCTTTGTCCTGTATTGCCACAAGACTGTCAATGATCATGTCCTTCAGGATGTCAAGCATTACATCAAAAACATACTATGGCTTCCTGTTGACTTTCAATCTTTTTACATCCTTTTCTTTAATGCTTGTATCCCAGCTTGAAGATTCTTAGACTATTTTTGGAGTCAGTCGCTGTGTGGGCAGACAACTCTGGCTCGTCATCCAGTTGGATTCACAGCTATTTGTAAGATGAAAAATTTTACAAATCAGATTAGAGATTACGAAATGACATGATGACATAGTTATTGTTCATTTTACCAACAACTTCTCACTTGTAAAATATTTTTTTCCATCATACCACTTTTAGTGAGAGCTGTCATATTTGATTTTATGTTTACATTATGTATTCTTTTCTTTGCATTTTCATATTGCTTTTCTTTTTATTCCACCTTCAGTGTTCCACAAGTGGATGGAACACTATTAAGTAACTCTTATGATCATGTCTGTTTTAGGTTTTCTCAATGTCACGCTCATGTGTGTTCTTTATTTTGGCGTAGTCTTGTCACTTTATTGTGTTTAATTGTACTTAAACTGTCTTGTTCAAATTGTCCAGTCGGAAGCATCAGTTCAACATATCTATTGTGTTTAATGTGTGCAGTGAGCCTGTATTACATTTTACCTGGTGTATGCAAGTTCTGTTGCATGTAACTAACATTAATTTTGGGGAAAAAAAGAGCTTCTGTTCCTGTAATATAGAATTTCTTTTTAAAAAGTGCCAAAAAAGGTGAATAAATAATGTAAACTCGAAAAAGAATATCTTTCAATGAATCTAAAATTTGAATTTAGACAATTCAATTCTTTACTTTGTTAGCAAATTAATGTTATGTGTCTAGCACTAAAGCGTAACAGCAGTCAGCTAAACACAGTTTGTATTGTTGGATAAAAACACAACAATGTGTATCCTGTAATACAGAGAAAACCCCAGCAATTCAATTAACCCATATGATCAATCATTTTGTGAGAGTGGGAATGTAAAAATCAATTACAAGAGGTACAAACCTATGCATACATACATATACACTCTTGAAGACACTAAGAGATACATACAAACCAAAGATTAAATACAGAGATGTGTATAAACACAGATTGAGTGAATAAGAAAAACTACATACATCATGGGAATCCCGCATGAGCCTAGCCTAATTGCAGCACAAATAAGGGAAGATTCAGGGTAACCTCCTCCATACTAACTCTATTTTATGTCAAAAAGCAAGGTTTTTTAGGCTAATCTAACAATGAGATACAGGTGTTTCTCTACTGAATTCTTATTGGGAGCTATTTACACATAAGAGGGGCGCACTGACAGAGGCGAGGCTGCCGGACACTTGCGACACCGGGCCCTCGGACCACCAGCAGTAGGCAGCGGATCAAGTGTCTTGCCCAAGGACACAACGACCGAGACTGTCCGAGCCAGGGCTCGAACTGGCAACCTTCCAATTACAAGGCGAACTCCCAACTCTTCTGTCAAGATCGCCTTCTCAAGACCTTGTATATCAGAAAAATACTTTAAAAAATTAAATTCACTATACACATGTAATAAAAGATCAGAAGGCAATTTCGGTTAAATATACTCACTAGCTGTAATGAATTTTCTAAGCAGCATGTTTGATCTTTTTACTTAGAACAAGTTTTTATCCTGTGAATGTGGATGAAACTTGGCACAGAGGTACAGTAGGTGTCCCAGAGGAGGGATGTGTTGAAAGTTGGGCATCAACTACTAAGGATGATTTTTAATGAATTTTTGAAATTGACATAATTGTAGTGTATTGACTGTATTGCATTGAATATAAATCTCCTGTAATTTCTGAGGAATTCTACAGTAAATCTTGATGAAACTTGGTACAGAGGTACAGTAGGTGTCCCAGAGGAGGGATGTGTTGAAAGTTGGACATCAACTATTGAGAATGATTTTTAATGAATTTTTGAAATTGACATAATTGTAGTGTATTGACTGTATTGCATTGAATATAAATCTCCTGTAATTTCTGAGGAATTCTACAGTAAATCTTGATGAAACTTGGTACAGAGGTACAGTAGGTGTCCCAGAGGAGGGATGTTTTGAAAGTTGGACATCGACTACTAAGGATGATTTTTAATGAATTTCTGAAAATGACATAATTCTATTGTATTGACTGTATTGCATTGAATATAAATCTCCTGTAATGTCTGAGGAATTCTACAGTAAATCTTGATGAAACTTGGCACAGAGATACAGTAGGTGTCCCAGAGGAGGGATGTGTTGAAAGTTGGACATCAACTACTAAGGATGATTTTTAATGAATTTTTGAAAATGACATAATTCTATTGTATTGACTTTATTGCATTGAATACAAGTTTGCTTTAATATCTGAGGAATTCTACAGTAAATCTGGCTGAAACTTGGCACACAGGTACAGTAGGTGTCCCAGAGTAAGAATCTGTTGAAAGTTGGACCTCAACTATTAACAATGATTTTTAATGAATTTTTGAAATTGACATAATTGTATTGACTGTATTGCATTGAATACAAGTTTGCTTTAATATCTGAGGGATTCTACAGTAAATCTGTCTGAAAGTTGGCACAGAGGTACAGTAGGTGTCCCAGATGAGGAATGTGTTGAAAGTTGGGCCTCAACTACTAAGGATGATTTTTAATGAATTTTTGAAAATAGACATAATTCTATTGTATTGAATGTATTGGATTGAATAGAAGTTTGCTTTAATATCTGAGGAATTCTACAGTAAATCTGGCTGAAACTTGGCACAGAGGTACAGTAGGTGTCCCAGATGAGGAATGTGTTGAAAGTTGGGCATCAACTACTAAGGATGATTTTTAATGAATTTTTGAAATTGACATAATTGTATTGACTGTATTGCATTGAATACAAGTTTCCTTTAATTTCTGAGGAATTCTACAGTAAATCTTGATGAAACTTGGTACAGAGGTACAGTAGGTGTCCCAGAGGAGGGATGTGTTGAAAGTTGGACATCAACTATTGAGAATGATTTTTAATGAATTTTTGAAATTGACATAATTGTAGTGTATTGACTGTATTGCATTGAATATAAATCTCCTGTAATTTCTGAGGAATTCTACAGTAAATCTTGATGAAACTTGGTACAGAGGTACAGTAGGTGTCCCAGAGGAGGGATGTTTTGAAAGTTGGACATCGACTACTAAGGATGATTTTTAATGAATTTCTGAAAATGACATAATTCTATTGTATTGACTGTATTGCATTGAATATAAATCTCCTGTAATGTCTGAGGAATTCTACAGTAAATCTTGATGAAACTTGGCACAGAGATACAGTAGGTGTCCCAGAGGAGGGATGTGTTGAAAGTTGGACATCAACTACTAAGGATGATTTTTAATGAATTTTTGAAAATGACATAATTCTATTGTATTGACTTTATTGCATTGAATACAAGTTTGCTTTAATATCTGAGGAATTCTACAGTAAATCTGGCTGAAACTTGGCACACAGGTACAGTAGGTGTCCCAGAGTAAGAATCTGTTGAAAGTTGGACCTCAACTATTAACAATGATTTTTAATGAATTTTTGAAATTGACATAATTGTATTGACTGTATTGCATTGAATACAAGTTTGCTTTAATATCTGAGGGATTCTACAGTAAATCTGTCTGAAAGTTGGCACAGAGGTACAGTAGGTGTCCCAGATGAGGAATGTGTTGAAAGTTGGGCCTCAACTACTAAGGATGATTTTTAATGAATTTTTGAAAATAGACATAATTCTATTGTATTGAATGTATTGGATTGAATAGAAGTTTGCTTTAATATCTGAGGAATTCTACAGTAAATCTGGCTGAAACTTGGCACAGAGGTACAGTAGGTGTCCCAGATGAGGAATGTGTTGAAAGTTGGGCATCAACTACTAAGGATGATTTTTAATGAATTTTTGAAATTGACATAATTGTATTGACTGTATTGCATTGAATACAAGTTTCCTTTAATTTCTGAGGAATTCTACAGTAAATCTTGATGAAACTTGGCACAGAGATACAGTAGGTGTCCCAGAGGAGGGATGTGTTGAAAGTTGGACATCAACTACTAAGGATGATTTTTAATGAATTTTTGAAAATGACATAATTCTATTGTATTGACTGTATTGCATTGAGTATAAATCTCCTGTAATTTCTGAGGAATTCTACAGTAAATCTTGATGAAACTTGGTACAGAGGTACAGTAGGTGTCCCAGAGGAGGAATGTGTTGAAAGTTGGACATCAAGTATTGAGGATGATTTTTAATGAATTTTTGAAAATGACATAATTCTATTGTATTGACTGTATTGCATTGAATATAAATCTCCTGTAATTTCTGAGGAATTCTACAGTAAATCTTGATGAAACTTGGCACACAGGTACAGTAGGTATCCCAGAGGAGGAATGTGTTGAAAGTTGGGCATCAACTACTAACGATGATTTTTAATGAATTTTTGAAATTGACATAATTGTAGTGTATTGACTTTATTGCATTGAATACAAGTTTACTTTAATATCTGAGGAATTCTACAGTAAATCTTGATGAAACTTGGCACAGAGGTACAGTAGGTGTCCCAGAGGAGGAATGTGTTGAAAGTTGCGCATCAACTACTAAGGATGATTTTTAATGAATTTTTGAAAATTACATAATTGTAGTGTATTGACTTTATTGCATTGAATACAAGTTTGCTTTAATATCTGAGGAATTCTACAGTAAATCTTGATGAAACTTGGCACAGAGGTACAGTAGGTGTCCCAGAGGAGGAATGTGTTGAAAGTTGGACATCAAGTATTGAGGATGATTTTTAATGAATTTTTGAAAATGACATATTTGTAGTGTATTGACTGTAGAGAACTGAATATAAATCTCCTTTAAGATCTGAAGAATTTTACAGTAAATCTGGATGAAACTTGGCACAGAGGTACAGTAGGTGTCCCAGAGGAGGGATGTTTTGAAATTTGGACATCAACTACTAAGGATGATTTTTAATGAATTTTTGAAAATGACATAATTGTATTGACTGTATTGCATTGAATACAAGTTTCCTTTAATTTCTGAGGAATTCTACAGTAAATCTGGCTGAAACTTGGCACAGAGGTACAGTAGGTGTCCCAGAGGAGGGATGTTTTGAAAGTTGGACATCAACTACTAAGGATGATTTTTAATGAATTTTTGAAAATGACATAATTCTATTGTATTGACTGTATTGCATTGAATATAAATCTCCTGTAATTTCTGAGGAATATTACAGTGAATGTGGATGAAACTTGGCACAGAGGTACAGTAGGTGTCCCAGAGGAGGAATGTGTTGAAAGTTGGACATCAACTATTGAGGATGATTTTTAATGAATTTTTGAAAATTAAATAATTGTAGTGTATTGACTGTATTGCATTGAATATAAATCTCCTGTAATGTCTGAGGAATTCTACAGTAAATCTTGATGAAACTTGGCACAGAGGTACAGTAGGTATCCCAGAGGAGGAATGTGTTGAAAGTTGGGCATCAACTACTAACGATGATTTTTAATGAATTTTTGAAATTGACATAATTGTAGTGTATTGACTTTATTGCATTGAATACAAGTTTGGTTTAAGATCTGAGGAATTCTACAGTAAATCTGGCTGAAACTTGGTACAGAGGTACAGTAGGTGTCCCAGAGGAGGGATGTTTTGAAAGTTGGACATCAACTACTAAGGATGATTTTTAATGAATTTTTGAAAATGACATAATTCTATTGTATTGACTGTATTGCATTGAATACAAGTTTGCTTTAATATCTGAGGAATTCTACAGTAAATCTGGATGAAACTTGGCACAGAGGTACAGTAGGTGTCCCAGAGTAAGAATCTGTTGAAAGTTGGACCTCAACTACTAAGGATGATTTTTAATGAATTTTTGAAAATGACATAATTGTAGTGTATTGACTGTATTGCACTGAATATAAATTTCCTGTAATTTCTGAGGAATTCTACAGTAAATCTTGATGAAACTTGGCACACAGGTACAGTAGGTGTCCCAGAGGAGGGATGTGTTGAAAGTGGGACCTCAACTACTAAGGATGATTTTTAATGAATTTTTGAAATTGGCATAATTGTATTGACTGTATTGCATTGAATAGAAGTTTGCTTTAATATCTGAGGAATTCTACAGTAAATCTGGCTGAAACTTGGCACAGAGGTACAGTAGGTGTCCCAGAGTAAGAATCTGTTGAAAGTTGGACCTCAACTATTAACAATGATTTTTAATGAATTTTTGAAATTGACATAATTGTATTGACTGTATTGCATTGAATACAAGTTTGCTTTAATATCTGAGGGATTCTACAGTAAATCTGTCTGAAAGTTGGCACAGAGGTACAGTAGGTGTCCCAGATGAGGAATGTGTTGAAAGTTGGGCCTCAACTACTAAGGATGATTTTTAATGAATTTTTGAAAATAGACATAATTCTATTGTATTGAATGTATTGGATTGAATAGAAGTTTGCTTTAATATCTGAGGAATTCTACAGTAAATCTTGATGAAACTTGGCACAGAGGTACAGTAGGTGTCCCAGAGTAAGAATCTGTTGAAAGCTGGACATCAACTATTGAGGATGATTTTTAATGAATTTTTGAAAATTACATAATTGTAGTGTATTGACTGTATTGCATTGAATACAAGTTTGCTTTAATATCTGAGGAATTCTACAGTAAATATTGATGAAACTTGGCACAGAGGCACAGTAGGTGTCCCAGAGGAGGAATGTGTTGAAAGTTGGGCATCAACTACTAAGGATGATTTTTAATGAATTTTTGAAATTGACATAATTGTATTGACTGTATTGCATTGAATACAAGTTTGCTTTAATATCTGAGGAATTCTACAGTAAATCTGGCTGAAAGTTGGCACAGAGGTACAGTAGGTGTCCCAGATGAGGAATGTGTTGAAAGTTGGGCATCAACTACTAAGGATGATTTTTAATGAATTTTTGAAAATAGACATAATTCTATTGTATTGAATGTATTGGATTGAATAGAAGTTTGCTTTAATATCTGAGGAATTCTACAGTAAATCTTGATGAAACTTGGCACAGAGGTACAGTAGGTGTCCCAGAGTAAGAATCTGTTGAAAGTTGGACCTCAACTATTAACAATGATTTTTAATGAATTTTTGAAATTGACATAATTGTATTGACTGTATTGCATTGAATACAAGTTTGCTTTAATATCTGAGGGATTCTACAGTAAATCTGTCTGAAAGTTGGCACAGAGGTACAGTAGGTGTCCCAGATGAGGAATGTGTTGAAAGTTGGGCCTCAACTACTAAGGATGATTTTTAATGAATTTTTGAAAATAGACATAATTCTATTGTATTGAATGTATTGGATTGAATAGAAGTTTGCTTTAATATCTGAGGAATTCTACAGTAAATCTGGCTGAAACTTGGCACAGAGGTACAGTAGGTGTCCCAGATGAGGAATGTGTTGAAAGTTGGGCATCAACTACTAAGGATGATTTTTAATGAATTTTTGAAATTGACATAATTGTATTGACTGTATTGCATTGAATACAAGTTTGCTTTAATATCTGAGGAATTCCACAGTAAATCTGTCTGAAAGTTGGCACAGAGGTACAGTAGGTGTCCCAGAGGAGGGATGTGTTGAAAGTTGGACATCAACTACTAAGGATGATTTTTAATGAATTTTTGAATATGCAACCAGACTGTCACGATGGTTGTATTGGGCTGTTCCATTGTAATTTGTGTGTGCGCGTGCACGTGTGAGTGTTCGCGCGCGTGCACGTGCGCGCGGGTGTAGGCTTTCAATCGGGATATAAATCGAAAAGGCGATACCTTAAAGACTGGTGTAAAAGCGCAAGGAAATTTATGCGGCGGAGAAGATGCGGCTGGCTTGACCGCGGCTCACAAATGACGGCTCACTTGACCGCGGTAAACCACTTCACCGTGAAAGTGTGATCCGCAGAATTAAATCCGAATGCGCAACAGGAAGACCCAGGAGAGGAGCAAACAACACCAATCACGCTGTTTTCTTTTGAGTCACGTGTAAAAATAAATAAAACAGACACGTAGAGTCAATGTACTCACCATCAGTGTAGGCTTTAGCGTGCTGGTCAGAGATTTAGAGACAGTCTCTCGAACTCGCAGGCGCACAGCTGAGCGGTGTCGCTCCGTCTTGTCCACGTCACAGAAATAAACGCCTCGATCCCTCAGCTGAACTGGCTTTATGCTGAGGGACAGGTCTCCCCTTTGGTACCAGTCTGATGGTATTGATACCCGGCTTTCAAAGTCATTCCCATCAGTAACGTGTGGAGGATTCAGCCCCAGCACCATCTGTCTGTCTCGCCTCCACTGCGCAGACTTCACCCTCTGACCTGCTGTGATGGAGCGGCACGGCAGTGTGGCATCATCACCCTCATCTACAACAACTTCAGAGGGCAGGAATACTTGCAGATCAGTGAGCTCTACCTTCCCTTTTTTCTTGCATGTAAAGTCATACATGCCTTGGTCATTGAAATCTACACTTGTCAGTATTAAAGAATCGCTGCTTACAGTCACCCGGCCAATGTAAGCTCGCCCCGGCTCCCAGTCACCATGAAGAGACGCCACCACCTGAATGCTGCCGTCCTTCAGGTGTAGATTCAGTGCTCCGTGTCCCTCCATGCACTCCTCTGAGAGGGGAAACTTAACATCATCCCCTACACTCGCCTGGATCAAGTCTCCAAAGACCTGGCTGATAAAAACTAGAAGAACAGCTGCAGAAAACGGTAACCGCATCATGCTGTCAGAGTGAAGGGACTTAAATCCAACTCGACGCGTAAAGGGTCCTTTCGGAAGAGAAAACTCCTTCTAAGCAGGGTAGAGCAGGGCGGGCCAAGGTAGTAGAGAATAAACCTTTGCGAAGTTAATTATAATGTATTTGCCATAGAAACATAATATAAAGCAACCCTGGCCAGTTGCAAGAAGAATAAATAATAAAAAAGAAAAATCCAGCGTCCCCACACGTCCTCTTCACTCCTTTCGTCTTTCTTTAGTTGCCGAACTAATGGAAAGGGGAACAGCAGCTGTCACTTTTCTTATAAATACCGACCGTATCTCATTGATCATCCGGGTCGATACTTACCCTGAGCAGACGTCTCAACTGTGCCCGCCGCTGCTCTCCCCTTTACAACAGTGGTTAGCGTCAAGGCTCCACCGTACCTCCAGCACCTTATTGGTCTTAGGTGCCCGGAAGGCTCATCCTGATTGGTTAGCGTCAGAGGCTATCTCACAGCTGTGTGTCTACTTTACCGCGGTTGACCGCTGTTCGACACTCTGGTGTGGGAGTGGAAGACGCGAGTGTGAAGTGTGGGGGCGTTGTTGGCACACTGCTCGCAACAACGCCCCCCGCGTATCTCTTGCTTTTTCTTTCTTTCTCTCTCGTCTTAGTGAGTTGATGAAGGGTAAGGGAGGAAGGCGAATAAAAGATAAATACAAATAGAAAAAATATTTATATAATCGGTCTGTAAAGGAAGCTAGTTAGCGACATGGTACACAAGACAAAGTTAGTGAGGACCTTTTTCTTCACTCTGGATTTAGGAGGACTCCAGCCGTTCAGGTAACTCGTTAGTTTCCCTGACGCTACAATGTTCACGGTTTCTCATGGATATCCAGCAAGTGTGAAGTTGTTGACACGTCCCCGGGTTCTTGTAACTGCTCAGACAAGGTTCAGCTAATGGAAAACAGGGCAAGTGTATTAAATTGACCAAAGGAAGGATCAGGCTTAGCATGTTGGCCTTGTTAGCATGCTAAGTTGGTGTAGCCTGCGCAGACTACGTCGACGAGAACAAATATGGGTTTTTCTTTGGGGTTTTCTCTCCTGTGTGCGACCAAAATTCAAGTTACATTTATTTTAACCATGAAAATACACAAATGGTGTTTGTCCAACATTGTACCAATGAGTCTAAAGACACGAGACAAGGCAGGGTGTGGCAGGAAGAGCTACACCACACTGCCTAAAGTAATCGCTTGTCTGCCTTCACAGACGTGTGAACTTGAGTAATATCCCATCGCACGAGTTTTTTAATGAAGATGTTATCTCACTGATCCACTTAGTGAATACACTGAGCTTCAGCTGGCAGACAGTCTGCTCTCCCTGAGCTGCTGTATAAGCTATCAGTCAGCAGCTGTCGTAATTCATGGCGTAGATATAGAACACCTTGCACTAGGAAACCCCCTTTGTCTGTGCAGAGTAGCATTAATACTCTTAAGGAATGTGACTATATCTCAAAGATCAGAGCCTCAGGTCAAGCAGGTCGTCTACGAATCACAAGGTTCAGTCCCCATCTCCTCCAGACCACATGCTGACATCTCCTTTGGCAAAACACTGAACTATGGAGTCAGTTTATAACCACCCAGTGCCTCCATCAGTGTGTTTTAATGCATAAAGTGCTTCAAATGTATTGCATGAAAAGAGCTGTATGAATAGCTGATGGACTTGGACAAATCCACAAAAAGAAGTAAACCTCAGAGCAGCAGCATAGATCAGCTGTAGAGTATAAGTATGGCGCTCATGGGATAAATCAGTGATGGAAGTTATTCTGAAGCAGTCACTATTTCCCACTGCAGCACCATGGGGGGTGGGGATGGGGGGGGACATGTTGCTGCCATCAAATTTTAAATGACCTGTTATTTTTCTTAAAATGTTTACTTTTCTTGCTTTAAACATTTAACACGGTTTCTGTTTTCTAAAATCCTGATTTATAAGATTTATTCGTTCATGTCTGTGTCTGTGCCGTAGATCTGATGATAATACATTGATAATAAAATTATCATAATGAGTACATTGATAGAAACAAAAGTGTGAGAATAATTCCAATTTTTCACAAATGGAAGACACTGAGCAAAAGTGCTAGTTTTCCAGGAACTGACGGCTCAGCAAATTCACCTGCTTCAATTCACCACATTTGAAGTCAGTAACTGACTTGAGGTGAATTTGCGGAGCCGTTCTCATTTCCTTCTCAGTTCACCACATTTCTGTCTAGGGCAGTGTGGTGAATTAAGGTGAATTTGCTGAGCTGGGCTTTTTCCCCTCTATTCTAGAGTCAAATGTGAGGCCATCTGACAGCTAAAGCTTGGTTCAAACTGGCTGCTGCAGAACGACAATGACTTTGTTTTCACAACTGACATGTGTTCATAAAGAATTTTATGATAAAATCAAACACAGTACTGAAAGTATGTGGTGTTTTGGTAGAGTTAAGGAATGCGATGGTGCTTAATGATCAAAGTGCGAGAACAAATCTGTACAAGTGAAGAGTAACAGGTGAAGGGGAATATGATGATGTGTGGTTGAATGAAGACTTAATCTGACACCATCGACTAAAACGTCCCAAGGAAAAATTGTTTTAAATGTGTGATATGACTTTCATCCAGATGTAAAGAGAGACTGAAAAACTATTAAACAGCTGATAGATGATCACCATTAATATCAGTTAAAAATAGCACAACAGTGACTGAGAGCACACAGAAGATAGAGACAAACACAAATGTTAGTGATGTCTTACAGTATACAGCAGTTTAATGGTCCTGCAGATTTAGTAATACTCATAAATGCCCCTATTTTCCTTTTGTTGTTGTTATTAAGCTTTATTTCATAAATAAAGTGCTGAATTGGCAGCAGGAGAGTTTATCTGCTGAATACAAGTACAACTGGCTTTATTTTACATTGAACTTGTGCATTTATGCAATTAAAATGAAATGTTATCCAGAAGTAATATTTAGGGTTGTTTCCTCCATGTGTGAGTGAATTCAAGTGTTACATCAAAAAGCTGTCACATTGTGTCACATTAAGACTTTTTCTTTTGCTATTTCTGGCTTCCTTTGGTAAACATTCTGACTGCAAAACCTGAAGTTCAGGACACATCTATGGTTCGCGCTGTTGTCTGTTGACTTGTGAAACTCAATGTGAAACAAACATTTTAGTACTCAGAGATAACATCACATTAATTCTTGCCCCAGCATAGAAGTCTCGAGTGACTGCTTGAGGTTTGAGGCTTCACGGGTCCCTGAAGCGGAATGACTTGTTTGCTTCACTGAATGCAGTGTGTGTGTGTGTGAGTCGTCTTTTATCAGTATTGATGGTGTTTAAACAGGAAATTACTACTTTACTGAAAGCTACTTTAGTTACATTACTTGCACAATGTGACTGAAGTAGCTTTGTGTGGTTAAAGTCATTCAATAGTAGATTAGCGTTAGTTTAGTGTCATTAAGCCTCTGAATGAGTCCATTGAGCTTCAGCTGACAGACGGACAGCCTGATATTTATTCTGTCTGATGTACTGATCAGTTGTCGGACAGTTTTGTTGTGAATGGAGTGGAAGTGAGTGTAGAGAGTGGGAGAGACCAGTTTCAGTTACATTCAAGCACTCATATTATCGCTGAATGAACCAGTAACCCTTACCAGCAAAGTCCCAGATTCAGAGACCTAACTGGGGTGATCCTGACTGTAAAGCTGCTGTAATGCCAGCAGTCATTCACAGATCTAATGATTTCTGCTCTTTTCTTGTTACAGAGCGCACTAAACATTTTACAGTAGTTTCTAATTCATTGAACCTTATCCCACACAACTATATATTGTAATCCTCTGGGATTAGTCACTGAATAAACATGCTGTGGTAGCACACACGCACACGGCCACTAGAGGGCGTATCTCAGCTATAACAGAGAAGCTGGTGGCTTTTTAGGATTACTTGATGTGCAGTTGCCATTTTTTTCACAGATTAATGTGCAGATTATTTCCTTGATTAATGTTCTGTTTTTGTTTTTTGTTTTTGTTTTTTGTTTTTATTGACAAAGATTTCACACAATAGTGAGATGACATGGTGCCAATAACAAAAAGATAGGAGACAGAGTCACTTGACTTGGTTATTCTCAGGATTAGAAATGAGCATATCAGAGGAACAGCTCAGATCGGGCAGTAACCCAGAGACTGAGGTGGTGAGTGATGCAAGGCATTGCAATACAACTACACTGACAAGAGTGAAAGGATCATCTGCTAATGTGATGGCAAAACTGTCAGCCAAAAAAAATAATTGCCCATTACTGACTGAGTGATTAAATGTTTCAATTCTAAACTCAGAGAAAATCAGATTATGTAAGAGTGTGTGGGAATTTCCATCTAATCTAATAAAGCATTCACACCTTCCCACTTATCCAAATCCTGCAAACACTTAAGTTGCTCGGCACACTTCACAGTTATGACCAATACTGAGATTACTCAGCAGTTTCTGTTTTAGACAGAGGACTTTAGTTGCAGTATTTAGGAAAGCTTTTCACGCTTGACCTCTTTGTTCATCAATGCAGGTACGCTGGATTCTTCTGATACTGACTTAAGAGTGTCCCTGATGTCCAGCAGGCTGAAGATCGACATCTGGTAAGAAATCTGTCTGTCTTTTGATGAACTGCCCTTTTCTTTGTGTCAGTGAAATTTGTAATATAAAATCCAACATCAACAACACCCTGCGACAGATTGGCGACCTGTCCAGGGTGTACCCCGCCTCTCGCACTATGACAGCTGGGATCCAGCGCCCCCCGCGACCCTGAAAAGGATAAGCGGAAGCGAATGGATGGATGGAAAATCCAACATCAATCATAAAGGTTGTCAAGCAGGCTTCGTCTTTTTGGCTTCTGATTGATTTCTCAGTGATTTAGATTTAGCGGAGGGCTTTATAGCCTGAAGGTTTTATCAGGATTTTTCAGTAAATTTGTGATATTATTTAAAACAATACAGGAAAAAAATACTGAATAAATAGTCAAACAAATGAACAACATGCTTCTTTGTTTGAAGTGTGCATTTGTTGGCACTTGGTTGACATTCACTGCCTGCTTGTTTCTCTTTGCTCACACGCCGTCACAGTCTGGTTGCTCTCAGCGGTGTGTTTGCCTCAGGTAGTGAAAACAAGTCTGTTGTCTCCACAGTACTTAGTACAAGTGCCAAATCTGTGTTTTTCTCTGAAACCCAATAACTGCAGTCTGCTCTTCATGTTCACTTTACATTTCACATATAAAGGGAGGGGCTATTATTTTTCATAAAATTGTTATTTTTCTCAGTTTAAACATTTAATATGTTTTTGTGTTTTGAAATCTTGATTTATTAGATTAGCAAAGTTACATCTGAACAAACCACAAGACTTGTGCAACAATGTCAGTTGGACAGGTGTGGAGACGTATGGTCGTGATGCAGGGGACCATTTGGGGAAATCCAAACACCATATCAGCACGAACTAGGGCTGCTCGATTATGGCAAAAATGATAATCACGATTATTTTCACTGAAATTGAGATCTCGATTATTTGACGATATTTATTTAACAATAACAATGTATTGAATAATGGCTTTAAACATTGTCAAAAAATAATATAAAATAGTGTGCAAATACTGATAACAGTGCAAATGTTTGCAATATAAAAAATAAATGAAAAATGTAAACATCTATGTTTAGTGAACTTCAAAATACTGCACAATACTGGTTGTTCACTGTGTTAATTGAGCAGTGGTCTTTGGCGAGTGAAAACGTTACCGTGTTTGTTATCTCCTTGTGTCTCTGGGAGCTGGTGGGATATTTAGTCGCGTTGTACAGGGTAGCGTGAATGGAGGTCTGTGAGGATGAAGCAGGTGTTGTCAAGAGTTTTTCTCTATGTTCCTTCATTGTTTGATCGTATGTCACTTTGTGAACGGTCTTCAAATGTTTGAATAAATTTGTAGTATTGCTCTGTGGTGCAGCTACGACACCGTAGCAAAGTTTCCACACTATGTCTAGTTGATCCACGTCTGACTCCGCGAACCCATAATGTTTCCACACCACTGAAGTCGTTTCACCTCTCTTTTCAACCAGCGGCATTCTTTCTTCAGCCATTATCCTCACCAAATAACTTCTGCTTAGCTTTCCGAGCTTCCCTCGGGTCCTCTTAATTGTTGTGACGCGTGTTCGAAACGCAGAGAGGTGCGCTCGATTTGTCACACGGAGCAGCGCGAGAGTAAAGTACGAGGGAGGTGCTAATAATCGGCTCAGTCATTTTTAATGATCATTGAAAGCCCAGATCGTAATCTAGATTAAAATTCGATTAATTGAGCAGCCCTAGCACAAACACCTACTAAGTACGAAACTTCTTGCAGTCATTGACTGATTCATGAACTGCTCTGTATTGCAAACTATTCTAGAGTCAAATGTGAGGTCATCTGTTTGACAGTTAAAGCTTGGTTGAAACTGGCTGCTACAGAAGTTACTTTGTTTTGTGAAGCTCAGCGTATAGTGTCTGTGTTTTCTTCTTGTATCAGTGTTGATGGTGTTTACACAGGGAGTCATTCACACACTAGTTTGTGTAACTGAAGTAGCTTTGAGTGTTTGAAGTCATTCAACAGTAGATTAACTTTGGTTTAGTGTCATTGAGCCACTGAATGAGTCCACTGAGCTTCAGCTGGCAGACGGCCTGATATTTATCTTGTCTGATGCACTGATCAGATATTCAGGCCCATAAAGCACACTCAAATCATGACTCATGTCTTTAAAATGAGGCTGTTGGTTAGTGGTTTTTGTGAGCAGTCACTGCATGTAGAAAAAGTAAGCTTACTCTGTCAGACTGTATTTTGTAATTTGCCTTGTATGATATTCACAAAGAGCGGCCTAGCTTTGAGTCAACAGTGTCAGCGGTTTTCCCCTGTAGTTTATGTGCTGCCTCAAAATAAATACTTCATTCTTGTCCAGTTGTCATACAGATTTGTTGTGTAGTGTAAGTGAGGGTAGCAGGTGGGAGAGAAGCAAATGAATGTAAACAGCTTGCAGAGAGACGGCAAAGGTTAACTTCACTAAAGGACAGAATCTCACACACAGCCTGCTGGGTAATAAGTCGGCTTTAGCCTCTTTAATTTAAACTAGTTCCATTGTTCCTCGTGTCATCTGAAATGTTCTCAGCTTTCATTAGAAATCTCTTCTATCATTGCTGCATGTCGGCACTCACAGTATAATTTCTTGGCAGTATCCCATGGATGCTGAAGAAGTGTTTGTCATGTGGGGCTGACAGATCACACGGTCCTTGTTTTCCACCCGTCGTCTTCTGTTTCTTGTTTGTTGGTCCTTCTCATGTCACCTTTGATTCCAGACTTTTATTACTTGAGCCACAGTGAGTGTGTCGGGGCAATGATACTCAGCACTCCTCTTATTTCAGCCTCAGAGTTCTCCTTTATTTACAGTCATTTTTATTTGACTGATCAGTTCTGAGTCTGTCATTATTTACCACAGATGATTGTGGTTCATGCTCCCACTTTCTCACTGTTGACAACACTGTTAATCTTATCACTGTTATCTTAAATATATTCAGTAGTGCCGTGTCTTTATTACCAAGTGGAACACAAAGCTCTGAAGTAGCTGCAACACCACCATTATCTCTTAATGAACTCAGCATTTCCAGGAAGGACCCAAATTCAGAAACCTTGGATTTCTTTGTTTGAGTTGATCCCGACTGTAAAACTGATGCCGATCATTTCAGTGCAAATTTGTTGGCAGGTCAAAGTTATGTCTGTGTGAGGGACTGAAACCTGCCTGGTTACACAGAAACTTACTTTGATGGTTCTTATTATACACAAGCAAGTACACAGTTTACTCCACTGTAGGTCTCATTGGTCTGTTTCTACACACTGAATGTTGAGTTTAGTGTCTCTGCTGAAACTGTGGAAAATAAAAATGCTTCCTGCTCTTCATGGTGCCACTCTAAGTCCTTTGGTGCAGTTTCTATATAAACTAATAAAACATTCACATCTTCCTACTTCTGCAAATCCTCGAAACACTGAACTGAAGTGTGCTAAACAGGTTATCAGTAATACTGAGGTTGCTCAGCAGTTTCTGTTTTTAGCCAGATGGATTGACTTCAGCAAAGCTTTTCACTTTTTACCTCTTTGTCCGTTAACACAGGTACGCTGGATTCTTCTGATACCCACTCAAATGTGTCTCTGGTGTCCAGCAGGCTGAAGATCGACATCTGGTAAGAAATCCCTGCTTTCTCTCTGTGATGAACCGCCTCAGTCATGTTTGCCCTTTTCTTTATGTCTGTGAAATTTGCAATACAAAATCCAACATTGATCATGAAGTGTGTCTTGCAGGTTAGCTGTTTCCACTATTGATTGATTGCTTAGTGATTAAAATTAGGGGAGGCTGTTATAGCCTTCAAGGTTTGTCAGGATATTTGAATAAAAAGCGTCTTTTTTACAGCAGTATAGGAAATAACTTTGAATAACATGTCAAACAAATGAATGAAACACTTCCTCATTTGAAATGTGAAACTGAATTTGTTGACACTTGGTTCACATTCACTGCCTGCTTATTTCTCTTTACTCGCGTGTCGTCACAGTCTGGCTGTTTTCAGTGGTGTGTGTTTGCCTCAGGCAGTGAAAACAAGTCTGTTGGCTCCAAAGTATTTTACAAAATACTCAAATGTGCAAAGTATTGTGTTTTTGTTGGTGGTCTGACCTCTTGTCACCAAACCACTTTCACACTATTGTAGCAGCATCTTCTTAGCTACAAAATCAACATGCTGCTCTCGTCCCAACACGTGTCTGTACTTGTGTGTTGTTGTGCATGATAAGGAATATGTGGCACAGTGTCACTATATCATTATTACTGTGATGTGACACTTTTTTTATCACATAAAGTTTATGTTGGGTGGTATAATATGGCACAGCCTTAATCAAACTATACAGTCCAGCACTAAAGTGAGAGAGTCACTGTGAATTTCTTCTGACTTCCTTTGAAAGATAACATGTGTAGTCAAAGGACGCTCGCTTGGGGTTTATGCTTAGTAATAATTGGTAAAAAAAAAAAAATAACTGCAGTCTGCTCTTCACGTTCTCCTGAATGTGTTGTTCTGCATATCTAGATGGAGCTTCATGTTAATCAGCTGTTCAGTGCCAGAGAATTTACATGAATCAGTGTGATATGATTATGTAAATATGCTGCGGTAGTTTACAGTAAAGGCAGTGAGTAAAACTCTGTCTATAACAATAGATCGAGCCCACTTTGATCTGTCAGTGTGTTAAATCTGACTCAGCTGAATCTGACGGTGTCTGCAGCCCCACAGTGGCGCTGCCTATATGTAATGCACAAACATCCTTATCATATGGCCATGAAGGCAATACCATCGCCTAGAACAACAGTGTTACAAAGAGAAATGAAACTGTTAAAGAGATTCAGTTCTTAAGTGTGTGTCCCTTCCTTGCATTAACTGGCTCAACAAAACCTGAAACCACCTCCGAGGTCTCGATGTTGATTTCCTACTTTTTTCTTTCTTTCCGTCTCTGTTTGCTCTCGTACTGAAAGTACTTTAACACCTGCTTCAGTTGGAAACAATGACAGAGATCAGTAATGGATGTAAAAAATACAAAAGCAAAAAAACTGCACTGGTGCTGATAAGAGAGGAAGATAAGTGAGGAGTGCTGCAGAAGTTGTATGATCTGTGCACTCTGACTATTCATCTAAGGGTGAAATGTACACAGATGGAAGTGTTGTCATCACACTTTCCTCTGTCACCATGTAACCACATCCTTCTGGTTACTGGTTACAAAACAGTCTAAACTATTTTAAGCTTCAGCTTCAAGTGTGTCTGACGTCTTTAATTAGAGAAATCCAATCTCTCATCTCAGAAAATTGACAACATCATCTTAGGCTGAGAAAGCTGCAATTTTACTGCAGAATTTCAAACAGTGCAACATTTAAGAAGTTTCGTCTTCCTTTCTCTGTTTCTTATTTCAAAATTTCTTTGTTTCACTTTTAACCAAAACATGTGCAGTTGAAACATGAAACACAGTTTGATTGGCTCGATTCTGTCATTGCAGTGTAGTGAACACTGAAGGGAAAGTTATTTGCATATACTATAGACACACTATTGATGGATAGGAATCCTTCACAGTTTGAACATCACGTTAACATAAAATTGGTCAGATTTAGTGACATTTTGAACGTTCACTAAGTGCTGTGCGGCTGAGTGAGTTCAGTGTGTTCATGCATTACCTCTTTGTTGTGTGCTGGCACATACTGTGCATTCACACACAGTTAAAATGTGGTTTTATTTGCATAAACTGTTGAGGAGCATCAGTTCATTCATGTACAAGTAAACACAAAACCCCATCTGAGTTTTTATCTGATGCTGCCTGCCTCATGAACTGATGAGGGTTTCTCAGCAGCCTGACATCAACATCAGGACTGATTGATTGATAATACTTTATTTATACCGAGAATGATCCTCGTATCAGAGAAGAGAGAGAGGGGCACAGTATCAGAGAGGGACGCACACTGATAGTGGCTACGATCTAAAAGACACTCGCTGTACCAGACTGTTATACAGGGTATGAATATGATCTAGTTTTAATCTATATTTTGAATAAAATTATAAAGTCAAAACATTTTTTGCAGAGACAGTCATAACTCCAAAATGTTCATAAAAAGTTTTAAAAAAATACAAAGTTTAAAAGTGAGAGATTAACCTGAGAGAGAAGTTCAAATTATACATATGGTCAGTGAAAGTGTGAGTGAAACATGGTCTCCGTGGTGAATGTGCTGTCAGTCAAATCCATTCCTCTGTTAAATGACAAAGCCTTAATAAACCAAAACCTTTAATGCGTTAAAACTCAAACAAATGTTCTTAGGTCCAGTAAGATGTGAAATCATGCGCAGTCCTCTGCAGGCATTACAGGCAGAACTGGTGATATGACACTTGATGCATCACTCATTGGCTGTATCCCAATTCAGGGTCTGCAGCCTTAAAGGCCGCATTTTAAGGCCGATTACATCACAGCGACGCGACGAAGGCTGTCCCAATTCAAAGGCTGCTTGAAATGCGGCCCTCAAATGCGTCCTTCATTTCCCTGAATTTTAAGGATGTGGCAGTGTAGACTTCATGGCCCAACATATCCCAGAATGCATACCGTGGCGGTGGGTTTGGATAATTTTGCCGAAAAAAAAAAAAAAAATGGTGGAAGAGGGGTGGCCGAAGAGTAAACTTTTAAAAGTAAGTACTGAATATTATGTCACTTATTTATGTGCAAATGTTTAATAACGAACATTAAAGCAATAAGAACATTAAAATATTACTGTTGGCCACATGTTGGCAAAGTTATGTGATATTAGTGATGTTTGTACTAACTTGGTTTTAAAGCCTTTACTTTAAAATATACGCCGTTCATAGTCGACCTTAATCTTACAGAGAATGTGATGATTTCATGGATATTTAAAGTAAGCACTGAGACAAATGTAGTAATTCCAACATATTAAAAGAATAATATTTGTCTTCTATATATAATACATTTATATATACAGTGTCAAAGGAACCTGTCTTTGACTGAAGATTTAAGGTGACGGGAAATATAAATAAATGCAGCTTGAATCTTTACTAAAGCTCAGTATTTGAAACAGAGTTCATTCACTGCTGTAATAACTAATAATGATTAATATAATAACTATAATATTGGCCATAATATATTTACATTACCAAAGTGAGATGACTTTAGTCTCATGAACAACATAAGCTAATTGTTATTTACTAGCTAATCTTAAATGACTGTTCAGTACAGAAATGAAGCCCAACAATCATGTTTTACAGTCCTGTGGTCTCAGCCTCAGATAGTCATTAAATCACACAGCGCTCATGTAGAAACAAACAAAAAAATGAACAAAAGATTTTCTCCTTCATTTCTGTCAAACAAAGCTGTATGAAACACAACAGCTGTTATTATCATGGTTGCTACCTGGCCAACCTGGGCAGCGCGACGGAGGCTAGGCCGTCCCATTTCACAAGCCTACAAGCCGCGCACTTCCGGCCTTAGCGGTCTTTGAGTACACGGCCTTTGTGGAGCGTTAAGCCTGCGTACTTTAAGGCTGCAGACCCTGAATTGGGATACAGCCATTGACAGCAGAAGAAATTATTATTGCAGTGCTACAATCTTGTGTGCATGAATAAATGTAACTACTGCAATGTTTGTGGTGCTTTTATGAGAGATGTGTTAGCAATAACTGCAGGTGCCTAACACAATGCTCATCAAGCACAGTTTACTCACACATTTTAAACTAATAAGGTGAAGCAAAATTCTGAAAAATCAAACCACACATACAGTTAAAAATGCTGCAACTTCAGTGGTGTGGAACTGGTTTAGCTTTCATCGATCAGATACACAACAAAGCACTATTTTTGGTAGAGCATGCTAGTGGGCCGTCGTTATTACCGTGTTGTTTGGAAAATGCGGCACACTTAAAATCAATCCTTTGATTTTTCTGAAACTCGACAGTGTCCCTTATAATCTGGTGCGCCTTATGTATGAATTCTGGTTGTGTTTACTGACCTCGAAACGGTTTTATGTGGCACACGGCGCTCGAAACTCTGTCAAATGTTTTAGTACGACTTTGCTAAGCTATGAAGCCGCACCGCTTGATGGATTGTCGGAGCATTACGGCTATCGTAGGCAGGCGCCTTGGGGAGCGATACTTACTGTGCTTCAACATAATATTACTGTATTGTGTGTGTATAAGCTCTTTTTAAGTTTTGTGGATATTATACATGGTTATGCTGAGGATATGTCGGCCAGTTTCCACTGGAAATGCCTTTTGGTTAAACTGTCAGCAAGGAATTTGCATTTACACTGTTACATTTTTATATAACTTTAATTCACATAAAAAATCAGCTGCTGCAATTATATCGTCAGTTAAATCGTTACCGCAAATTTTCAAATTTATATCGTGATAAATATCTTTGGTCATATCGCCCTGCTCTAATATCCTCTATTGAACCTGACTGAAGAGCCAGAGCCTGATGTTCTCTACAGTCATGGCCAGAAGAAGCAATAAATCAATAAAATACAAAAGTGTGTGTGTGTGTGTGTGTGTGTGTGTGTGTGTGTGTGTGTGTGTGTGTGTTTCTTCACAGTGTAAGTTATTTAAGTTACTGGTGTGCAGATATTGTGTAACTCGGTACATGTAAGCATGGCTGGTGAAGTAACACAGGAAAATCTCCAGTGTTAAATCAGCACTTTTGACAGTGTTACATTTTTAAAAGTAACCTAGTCAGTTCTGAAGATTAACAGTGACTAACACTGAGCAGTGCTGATTTTCTAACACTGGAAAATAACTCAAAATGTTAGAAATATTCCAGCGATCACAGATGTTACAGCTGATGTTATAAGGGCCGCGATCCATATCCCATCAGAGGACTCTGACGGCTGTAAGGACAAGAAAACAGGAACTGGGCATGTTAGTGAGTGCGGTTTGTGTAAAAGTTTGTGTCAGCCTGCGTTAACCAAAGACACAATAGGACGTTTCTGTGCACTTATGTTATTTAATGTCAGTCTCTGCTGCCAGGGAAACGTGTCATAATTAAAAATGCACACAAACACTAACAGACAATGAGCTCCACCCGTGAAGTGAACTGACTGTGCAAGGCATCAAATCCAGGTGTTGGTGGAAAGCCTGCGAGCTGTGACATCTCCCACTGTCCTCCACTCAAACACTGACCCACTGCTCTGAAGGCTGACTGCAGATCTGGCAGAGTTTGGCGCCAATAAGGATGCATCAAAGTTTACATTTCAGTGTGTAGCTATGTAAATGTGGTGGGTGTACTTACCGTCGGTGTGCTACCGGCTGCTGTGGGGACTTCGGGACGGACTCGCAGGCGGACAGCAGAGCGGTGTTTCTCCCACTTGTCTATGTCACAGTAATAAACTCCTTCATCTTGTTGCTGGACTCTCTTTATGGTGAGGGACAGGTCTGCTTGTCGGTCCCACTCTGATGGTATCGACACCCGGCTTGTGTCAACGTCTTCCCCGTATGTGATTCCTCCTGTTTTAGCATCCAGCTGAAGCACCGCGTTTCCATTTCTCCTCCAGCACGCAGATTTCACCGACTGGCCCGCGGTGACGGAGCGGCACGGGACTGTGGCATCCTCGCCCTCGGTTACATCAACTTCAGAGGGGACAAATACTTCCAGCTCGATCGCTTCCAAGTCTTTGTCGTTGCATGTAAACTCGTACAGCCCTTCGTCGTTCAGATCTGGGTGTCATCAGGACGCCATCTTACAATGCTGCGATTGCAGCCACTCCCCAACTCTCTGTAAATGGGACTCATGGCCATTGATCAGTGTTCTTTGATCAGTGGGTTTTGGTCAGTGGTTATTGATCAATGGTCATGGGAATTTGCATAATTATGATTAAGGAACTGACCTCACAGCCCATTGTTCCTTCAGTGGGCTGGTTTCAGTCATTATGCAAATGTACTGTTTATAAGGTTTGGGGAAACCTGCAGTCAGCTGAGACTGAAGAAGTCACTTGGATGAGTGACGAAACGTTTCTCCCACAAAACGCTACGTCCAGATGAACAGAATCAACTTTTGGAGATCTGTCTTCTATTGTTTCTCTATTGTACTGTTATATTATTCTTTCAATTGCAGACTACATTTATAGTGGCCGTGGTAATTTGGTGCTGTTTTTAAATGTGCTTATAAATAAACTGAGTTAACTATGTTAACTATGACAATCAGCTGTGTTTTACTTTAAATGTGTTTATTCACGGTAATAAACATTACAACCTCATGTTCATGACTAAATGTAACCACTGCAGTGTTTGTGGTGCTTCTATGACTGATGACAGATGCTCATCAAGCACAGTTTACACACACATTTTAAACAAAGTGAAGCAAAATTTTTCGGAATCAAACCGCATGTACAGTCAGAGCCATAATCACAGCTACAGTCACTCTAGTGATACAGCCAGGGACTTATGATCTTACGCCTTTCATAAGACTGTATGAAAGGCGTAATTGATAATTACGGGTCTGTAGCCAGTAAAGCAAATGGAAAGCAGAGGAGCTGTCCTCACAGTGACATGTTTATGAACCAAAACAGGATTTGTCGTTGATAAAATGACACTTTGGAGGAGTTTGTACCTGCTAAAAATCATTAAAACAGACCCAGAAGAAAGCGTCACTCTGTCAGTGACTTTGTGCTTGTTGTATGTTTTTCTCGTCAGCTATTTGTATAGAAGTTTAGATTTAAATGTCTCACACATGCTGTGTAATACTTCAATACCATCAGTGTTTATACAGGCAGTTATTCACACACAAAGGGAAATGTTTAAAGTCATTAGCTGCAGATTTATTTCCATCTAGTGACTGTTACTGAATGAGTAAACTGACTCACTCTTCATAGAAAGTGACTGTGGTAAATTAGTGGTTCCAGTTTTCATAATAAGCTCCTTGAAAGTTGTCAGTCTGTTTCACTGTGGTGAGACTTACCATAGTCTTACTCATACCCAAGCACCCTGCTTTAAATGTGGTTGTCTGTGGTGGTCGGCCTGCATGTTTCTCTGTATTTGACAAAGTGGTTTCTGTTTGTTCTCTGTTACAGCAGCCATGATGGATGCTCTGATGCTGGTGGAGAGATGTGATGTCAGCCAGGATTCACCTTCAGGGAGGGCAGGAGGGGCTGGACAGTGGGAGGTGAGCAGAGCTGGAAGGATGATGGATGATGGCCTGTGTGGTTGGGTGGAGGATACAGACGATACAGTCAGATTTAATATAAAGCAGGTGGAGCTTTGACAGCAACCACACAGACCCAGGGAAATAATCTCTGGATGATTTAAATGAGACTTTAACTTGTTTTAGTCACATTTGTGATCACTGTGTGGTTTCTGTCTTATTGTTGAACAAGGCTGCTTTCTTCATTGTGTGTACAGGAATGTGTTCAGTTGTCAGACGGTTGTGCACAGGCTCCTTGGACTTGTGATATTTCTTTGAACTGTATACTGTCTGTGTGGAAGAATACCTGAGTGAAAGTTGAAGGTTTATGGTGAAGAGTGAATCTGTTTAAATGCAGCTGGTGTACTTACCCTTGCTGTGGTTGTAGGCTGAAGTGAGCTGCCTGGTGGTGGTCGTGGTGTGAGGGCATGCACAGGGCTTCCTGTGAGAGGGGAAATGTTACATCATCACCTACAGTTGGATGAATTGTGGCTGATTAAAAACTAGAAAATGTAGAAAGCTGAGTGCAACACTGCTGGCTGTCTCATTGTTATGGCAGCTGTGAGACTCACCGCTTCGGTGTGTAAAATGACATTTGGCAAAACTGCAGCTGACTGTAATTACAACATCACTCAAACACATTCTCTAGTAGGTGAGTGTGAGAGAGAAAGGAGGGTGGTGCCATTGAGTAAAGTGTTTTTATTTCTCTAAGTAGTCTAATTCATGTTTAAGTACCACATTAACCACACAGTCATTTACTGGTCTACTAAAGCCTGCTGAGGGGAAGCTGTAGAGCAGAGAGGGCCACAAACAGCCCACTTTGGTCTCAAGTGGGTGAATCACTGCAACTCTCCTCTCTGTCAGTGTGAAATGTTTAACTACAGCACCATCCTACCCTTACTGTGGTGTTTTTTCGTCACCACACGGTGACAGAAAAAAATGACTTACTGCCAAAGTGTGATTTTTTTTTTTAAAAAAATTTCCCCCCCCGACAGGCAGCAGCAGGTCTTGGACAATTGTTACTATGTGGCAACACTGATGACTAAGGGCAGGGCTCTAGACTAACTTTTTGACATGGGCGCACCGGTACGCCTAACTTTAAAAATTTAGGCGTACCGGCACAAAAGTTAGGCGCACTCAAATTTTTCAACCGCATCGCTTAACACCGCAGTTTTACATGTGCACTTTCTTTGGGGGGAAGTCCATACAGACAATATTCATTTTTAAATTATTAACTAACAAACTTGTGCTTAAAGTGCTTTGTCAATATTGTAGAAAATGTTAAACTTAATCATCATCTTGGCTCCTCTGACGACCTGTTTGCTGCTGCCTGCTGCTGAAAGGCAGTGGGGAGAGGGGACACTTGGGCAGTGCATTTATTGCAGCATATAATGTGTTTTCTGGATACACTGCTGTTTTTTCAGCATTCAAAGATTGATGGCACCGTGTCAGAGCTGGCTATGAATTTCAGACGGATCAGTCCTTAACTTAACACAAAAGTTATCAATAGTTATTTTCATCTTTTCTTATTACCCACAGCTACATCCACTTCTGTCGGGCCTAGGCTGCTCACTAGGGCTGGGTATCATCACTGATTTCTATAATCCATTCGATTCCGGTTCTCAAAGTCCTGATTCGATTCAATTTAGCCTCAGACAGTCAGAAATATTATAATTCTGATCATTTATCAGTACTGATACACATGAGACTTCATCAGAATTGTGAACATCAGATGCCTTTGTGTGAAAGTAACTGAGAATAAAACACAGAAAAACATGAAGGAGATTTTCCTGGTCTGGCGTTTTATAGCAGATAACCTTAAAAATATTCTGCAATATTCTTTTTTTAATTTTATTTTATTTTATTTTTTTTAGTTTTTTTTTTATTTATTTTAATTTATTTTAATTTATTTTTTTATTTTTTTTATTTTAATTTTAATTTTTTTTATTCTGCAATATTCTGCAATTTTGCATAATTTTAAGAAGTTTAAATTTCTTCAGTACTGAACAGCAGAAATTAGGCTTTCTTGTCCGAGGTCATTTAAGTGAAAAAAAGAAAAAGAAAAGAAAAAGACAGCGGCCGACAGCGCTGTAAACAGCGGTAGACTGGTGGGTAATAAGCGAATAAATAATGCAGAAAACAGAGATTTGAGACGAGAAACTGTTCTTGAAGTACAGAGAGAGAGGGAGCTGTGCATGAAGTGTGATTTTTATCGTGGTGGAAGCAAAACAGCAAAAGTAAGAGGGAATTCATGACGACATTGATCAAATGTGAAGCGCAGTTTGCTGCTTCTTTTGCTGCTGGCTCGGCGAATTTTGGTTGGAGAGACAAAACCTGCAGCTCAGAATCAGCGCAAAAAAGACGTAAACACAGCGCGGACCCGATGCATCAGAATCACTGAGCTCCGACAGCGTGTCCGTGTTCGGGCCATCAGGTGAGAAAGCCGAGAAAGACAAAGCTGATTCTGATGCGTCGGGTCCGCTCTGTGTTTACGTCTTTGTGTGGAATCCGTTACTGAATTAATATCGCTTTATTCAAGCTACTCACCTCTCTCTTCCACCTGCACTTTCAACTGGACCACGGCCAATCAGAGAGGTCCCGCCCCTGACTATCTCTGATTGGTTTAGTCCACGATATAGGCATAATGTGTTTCTGTTGTTGACCACAGGGAGAGTTGCAGAGATATTTTTTTATTTTATTTTTTTGTTACCCGAAAATATTTGGTCGCACTTTTTTTGTAGTCGCACCACTGAAAAATTTGGTCGCATTTGCGACCAAATTGGTCGCACTCTAGAGCCCTGACTAAGGGGATTTACCAGAGAGCTGACTGTTTTATAGTCGCACTTCTCTCTCTGCAAAGCATGCACACCAACATACAAACAAAACTTAATAAAACACAACACCCCAACCAGTCACAGCAGATGGCCCCGCCCCTCCCTGAGCCTGGTTCTGCTTGGAGGTGTCTTCCTGTTAAAAGGGAGTTTTTCCTTCCCACTGTCGCCTTGCTCATACGGGGTCATATGATTGTTTGGGTTTCTCTGCATGTATTATTGTAGGGTCTACCTTACAATATAAAGTGCCTTGAGGCGACTGTTGTTGTGATTTGGCACTTTATAAATAAAATGTAATTGAATTGGACACACATAAAAAGCAGTCACAGTATGCTCCTGTTTAAAGAGTCAGAAATATATATACTCCTCTTGTTTTCTGTTATATGATGATGATTCTGGTGGATCCATGTAGCCCAGTGACTGTATAAAAGATATTTTATACAGTCACTGGTGTAGCCACTCCACACACACACACACACACACACACACACACACACACACACACACACACACACATTAAGTTCAAAGGTCATAGAAGTGGCACACCTGAAATGTCTTTGTTTAAAATTAGAGTTATTGCCAATAGGTTTGGGGTAAATACATTGATGGTAGGCAAAGCACTTTATATTACAGGGTAAAGACCTACAACAACTTTAAGGTAAGCTAATGGCTCAGTCACACTGGCTTTGACAGTTTATCAGCATTCATTGCTGTATCATCAGAAATAGATTGCAAACTGATCCCAGTCAATCACAGACTGATATCATATTGACTGTCTCGTGGCAACAGTTATGTCAGGATTTGGTGACAGTGTTGGTGTGTTTGATCGTCTCATTTTGGTGCAAAGAAATAGTTGATCTGACTGGATGAAACTGATATTGACAAAGTTTAACTTTGAGGACATAATTTGCAGAAACAAAGTGATAAATCACAGTGTGTTTTATTGCAATACTCAGAATGTCGCAAAATGTTTCAACAATGCAATAATATACTATCATGAGTGAAGTATTGCACCTGGTGATTCCCGCGTCTAGACTTTGATCTTTGCTGATCGGCAACATTAACGTCCATCAGCACAGCGTTTCCCACTGAGAGCTGTGGACTGGCTGCACCTTGTTGACAGGCTGAGTGACCCTTGGAGAGATGTGGACTGACCTCGGTCTCAGAAGCTCAATTCTGCACGAGTGCACTGAGCCTCAGCAGGCAGACAGACTCCCTGACATTTATTAACTGTACTTACTGCACAGGAGCAGAGAGATCCAAGATGAGTCAGTCTCTGTGTTGTGACTTTATGAGATTTTCAAATCATTGCATTTACATTTTAAAACACAGAGTTTGTAAAACTGTGATTCAGATTAATTTAATTTTAGCTCATTGTTCTCCTGCTGGGCCCCATCTGTTGGTTCATGCTCACTGCTCTGAGACTGTGTGGCTTGTAGAAGCAGCAGTATATTCTCAGCACAAAGCAGAGCATGTTTCTTAACAGCCAGTGGAAACTGTGCAAACCTCAGGAGTAGAAACCAAAGTGAATCAAGTTATGATATTAAATGAAGGCTGTGTGGGAGCGCTGAGTAAACAAGTGCTGCTGTGGAGCTAATTTGGCGCGAACTGCTTTATGTTTAAATTAACAGGGTGATTCTCGTCAGTATTACTGGTCAACAACTTCACATAATCCCTACTGTGACTGTGTGTGAAAGCAGTTACAAAACTAAAGTAGCTCATGTTACATGTGCTAATGTGTTGTTGGCTGAGGCTCAGGAGGTTACAGAGCAGATCACTGTCTAGTCTCCCCGTCTAAATGAAAGTGTTGTGTAAAAAAACACCAGTCTGTTATCCTTTTACTCTCTGACATGTTGTACAGGGTGTCATCTGATTTCAAAAGGCTGTATTTTTCTACAGTAATGAACAAAGTAGCTTGTGGGAGTTTTTAATTAAGTTTGTTAAATCAACAAAAGAAAGAAACCTCAGGTCAGCTGATCACATGGTCCAAATTAAAGTCCTCCTGGAGCTCAGAGCTGGATTCAGTGCACTAACTCCAGATGATGATGATGATGATGATGATGATAACTCTTGGTTAATATGAAGGCTGTCAAGAGGCTTGTTAGGACTCATCATAACTCTGCTGCTCCCTCTCTGCAGGTGCTATATTCAGCTGAGATGATGCTGCTGCTCATCTTCATCTCCAGCTGTGTGGGTGGAGCAGCAGCAGAGGTGGAGGCTGGAGGATGGTGTGGATGATGAGGTGTGTTTTTTTTGTTTTTTTTTATAAGATTTATTTTCATTTTTAAATTGAAAAACAAACAAAGCGAACAAGCAAACAAAAAGCTCACAACTGTGGCACACAGCAAACATCTACAACTAACCACAACATGGCAGGTCACTGTGACCACAGGAGCACTTCTAGGTGCACACTCTTGTATCCATGCTTTTCAAGAATAACCTCAGACATCCGAAAACCAAACACAAAAAGTGATACCATAATGACATTGGTAATTACGGAAAGAGTTTGGACAAAAAAAAAAAAGGACAAGCGTTCATGCATTGAAGGTGGAATAGATTGTGTTGGCTCTGGTGATTCAGCTGTTTCAGGGCTGATCAGCTGTTCTACAACTTTTACCTCAGGGGATTTGTGCCACCTACAGATTCTCCTGTACCTGCCAGCACACTGACACTTTGACTATCACAGGCCTGTGTGTGCACATGTGGACGCTCTGTGTAACAATGATATTCATTTTAGCACTACTTACTACTGACATGCAAGAGAGGAAGACCAGGTTTCATTCCTGTGCTTATATCTTACTAAATGCAGGGTAATGACTGTGTAATGTGTTGAATTTAATGTAATGGACTGTCTGAGCGCATCTACTGATAATCTGAGTCAATAGAAGCACATCCTGTAGATAAGCAGCTCTAAGATTTACTGTCTCTGCTGCTCTGAACGAGTCCTCTGAGCTTCAGCCGCAGACAGAAACTCACATTTATCCAGTCAGATTCATCTTCAGGACCTGAGGGAGCAAAGCAGACACAAACTGCAGGATATTTTATTTATTGGTCTGTCAGCACCTAATCAAGCCTCTCTGACCACATATTTATTGTTGCTGGCTGATTGTGTGAGGCTGTAGCTCCATCTGTCTAATGTTGGTGTAGAGATCATCCTTTCATCAGCTGCTGGGACAAAACCTTAAAGCTCAGATAGAGATAACAGGTGTCACACAGTAACTGTGAGATGAGCTGTATCTGCTGATGGGAGGCTGAGGTGGAGGTGGCTGTGATAAAGGTGCTTAGATTTGCACTGGGAATGACAGCTGTCAGGTATAAGAGTAGTTATATCTGATGGACTGGTTAGTTTGGACTGTAGAGGATTATATTCATTTGATATTGAGCTGGGAGTGGTGGGAGGATTGTTGTTGTAGGTGTGACAGAGCAGAAGTGAGTGATTGAAGGAGAATGATTAGTTTAATAAAATGTCTTTACATGTCTGTGAAATACTCAGCTTCAAAATAGAAAGTGCTGTCTCACTGTGACATCTGTTAGAGAATAGACTGTATTAATCTCTCAGTGCATTATGTGCTGAGTCAGTTGAATCTGACAGTGTTTGCTGCCACACACTGCTCTAGTGTGTACACATGTTATACGGCCATAAAACTGTGAGAGATTCTGTTCTTGAGTGTTTCGTGCAGGCAGATCCTGATTCAGCACAGCTTATAGTTTCTTATTTCCTGATATTCACAGAGTGTCTCGACTCCACATGTAGAGTTAGTACTACTACCATAAGGACTGAACTACAAACCAAGTCCAGCATAGCTGAGCTTTCTTTGCATTAGCTGGCTCATAAAACCTCAGTCAGATATCACAGACATGCTTCAGTCTCTGTTTGCTCTCACACTGAAAGTGATTTCACGCCTCCTTTCACACCTACTTCAGTCCAAAACAATATCAGAGGAACTGTTGATAGAGATCAATAGAATATATAAGAAATACAATAGAAACACAGCAGTGCTGCAGACGATCAGTGATATCTCACAAGATCTATGAACACTTGGCACATTCAGTATGTAAGCAGTGAGAGAAAGTCCACAACAAAGTCATTAAATCATTGTTGACTCATCTGAAACTCTGAACACATGACCCAGTAAGATGGTGTGTTTCCATATGTTACCATATCACAGAGTCGCCTTCCTGATAATGCAACTTGATTTTAGGCTCCATGTACCTGTCATGTCAGAAACAGGTGCTCTTCATGTCAGCTGTGGTGTTTGCTGTGTGTTTAATCTGTGCACACAAGTTGTTTTGATAAAAGCTGAAAACTGATGTGTAAACACTGAGAACAGTGACTAACACACAAACCCATAAACAGGAACGCCCCACCGTCACCTCTTAAATGGTTAATTAGAAAAAGTCAGCTTTTTTATTTACTTGCACAAACCAGCAACACTTTACTGCAAAACAACTTCAGACCCTTGAGCAGTTTTCAGGAAGTTAGGACTGAACTAATCTCTGTAGATCATTTGTTTAATGATCTTATTGGTGATTTTACCTTTTCAGCTTGTTTAACTGAGCTTTAATCTTAATCCTCTGCAACAGTCTGTGTTTCTCAGTGCGATGGAGAGCTGCTTCTTACTGAACCCGACCCTGCAGAGCACTGAGGGCGTCCTGTCAGCTTCAGGACCACCTGGCAGGAGTTTGTGGAGGACCTGGGCTTCTGCTGGTCATCGCCCTCCTCTCCCTGGGCCTCGCCTACTACGTCAGCAGAGTCCTGCCTTTCTCAGGGTGGAGAGGAGGTAGGAAAATAAATTAAGCTCTTTATCTAGAACAAAAACTCTGGTATTTATTTATTTATTTATTTATTTATTTGTTGTGCAAATCTGATCATTTTATTGGAATATGAACAACATCATGTGATGCTGCCAATGCAAAGAAGAGAGGACGGTGACTCAGAGACACCAACAGCTTCATGTATGAACGGCTGCATTAAAATTCATGAGTCTGAAAAATATTTTTAACACATGAGAATTTGACACTAATGTTGCACATCTGGTGTGTAAAGGCCTTTAACCTGCTGTGAGCCAGCCTTTATCACCAGACTATCACTGCTGGGCCTCACTGACGTTCTTGAGAACAACATGACATAGGATTTTTAAGTTGATATCACAGGCTACAACCTTAAAGTCAAGGTCAGAGGTCAAGGTCTCTGTAAAGCTTGTGATGTGTTTCAGTAGAGCTTCCACAAATAACAGGCGATAAAGTAAAATCACTGTTCAGTCATGCGTGCAGGTAAGAATAGACTGTGACTGAGAACATTCATGTATTTAAGGTGGAATAGGTTGTGTTGGCTCTGGTGATTCAGCTGTTTCAGGGCTGATCAGCTGTTCTACAACTTTTACCTCAGGGGATTTGTGCCACCTACAGATTCTCCTGTACCTGCCAGCACACTGACACTTTGACTATCACAGGCCTGTGTGTGCACATGTGGACACTCTGTGTAACAATGATACTCATTTTAGCACTACTTACTACTGACATGCAAGAGAGGAAGACCAGGGTTCATTCCTGTGCTTATATCTTACTAAATGCAGGGTAATGACTAATAAATGTGTTGAAATTAATGTAGTGGACTGTCTGAGTGGGTATGCTGATAAGCTGAGACAATAGAAGCACATCCTGTAGATAAGTAACTCTAACATTTACTGTCTCTGCTACACGGAAAGAGTCCTCTGAGCTTCAGTCTCTGTTTGCTCTCACACTCAAAGTGATGTCACGTTTCCTTTCACACCTTTCAGTCCAAAACAATATCAGAGGAACTGCTGATAGAGATCAATATAGATTATAACAAGCGAAACAGAACTTTTGCTAAAAGTCTACTTTTAGCTTTACATGCACAGAGCAGCAACACTTTACTGCAAAACAACTTCAGACCCTTGAGCAATTTTCAGGAAGTTAGGACTGAAATAATCTCTGTTGTTGTTTGTTTAATGATCTTAGTGCTGATTTTATCTTTTTTGCTTGTTTAACTGAGTCTTAATGGTCTGCAACAGTCTGTGTGTGTCAGTGCGATGGAGGGTCACTCCTTACTGAACCCGACCCTGCAGAGCACTGAGGGCGTCCTGTCCAGCTTCAGAACCACCTGGCAGGAGTTTGTGGAGGACCTGGGCTTCTGGAGGGTCCTGCTGCTGTTGGTGGTCATCGCCCTCCTCTCCCTGGGCATCGCCTACTACGTCAGCAGAGTCCTGCCTTTCTCAGGGTGGAGAGGAGGCAGGAAAATAAATGAAGATCTTTATGTAGAACAAAAACTTTGGTATTTATTTGTTGTGCAAATCTGATCATTTTATTGGAATATGAACAACATCATGTGATGCTGCCAGTGCAAAGAAGAGAGGACGATGACTCAGAGACACCGACAGCTTCATGTGTGACCTAACACCTTTACAACCACGCACTGATAAAGTCATTTCCTCTTCCTCACACTTGTTATGTCATCCCCGTTTGCGCTGTTACAAGCTGTATATTACTGATGTTTTGTATCTTTTCATTATTTTCTCCACACTTGTTATAGATTCAAATGTCTTTGGTATGAATTTTTCCCTCTCTGTCTTTATTTCACACAAATACCTGCAGCCTTTCTGACTGGAAACAGTTTTGTCAGGATATCTTGATGTTCTTTGTTCAAAGGTTTTCAGTGTTTATTCCATCAAACATTTCAAGTCATTTAATGTGCAAATTGAATAAAATCATGAATGACTGTAATCATCATCAGGTCACTTTATTATCCACTCAAAACTTTATTGGCACACAGCAGCTTCCCTGAGCGTTTTACAAAAAGCAAAGTAAACACAGTGAAGACTGTAAATCTGTACAAACAGGCAGGACAATATACAAACTTTGTTACTGAAGAGATCTCATTCATCCATCTTGAAGCTAAATTATATGCCGATTATGTAAGCAGATGATTTACAGGAATTACTTGATTGATTGGAAGACAAAATAATAGAGACAATCTGAAACATTGTAACAGCAGTCAGATTCAGCAGAAGGAAAACGGAGGATTTCTAAACCTGAGAAAGTGGAGTTGCACAGTGGTACCCTCATAAAGGGGGCGAGTTCAGATACTTAAAGGGATGAGCTGTTGTTGTTTTTTCACTCATCAGTTGTGGGTAAAGTCAGGGTTCCCGTTTGACTTCAGCATGCTGTGCTGCTCACAGTCTGATTCTCTGCCCTCTTCAGCCCCTCCTCCTCCCTCCTCTGTGCCGTTGCAGAGATGTCCATCACTGTTGCTGATGGTAACACTTTTCAAGTTTATTTCTTCTTCCTGCTCTGAGGATCCTCCACCAAAACTTCGAGTGCACACATTGAATATCCTGTTCCTCAGAAACCAGCAGAGCCAAACAAGCAGGTCAACGATCACACAAACAGCTGCTGTTATAAAGAATGTTCTCCACGACCAGCTTGAGCACTCTGATGGCTGCAGAGGACAAGAAGACAGAGCAGAAATATTAGTTAGCAGTTTTAACTGACTTTTAATGCTTTCAGTGAAAGTGAAAATCAAAGATTTTACACTGTAAAGCTCAACATAAAGATGAGGTCTTTATATACAGTCTGTGTGGACAGACCACAACCCTCTCTTTGCACATCTGTAAACACATGTTCCTGCTGAACCGCTGCGTCTGAATTCTGACTGTTCTTTGCTGGCAGGGCCAGTTGCCTTTGGCCCCTCGTGCTTATCTTTATGGCCACGTTATTTAAAGTCTTTCAGTCAGTCTGCAGTGATTAAACTGTGGACGATTAAGGTTTACAGTGACGTGTGAAACTACTTAAATTCTTACCGTGGGTGTGGTTGTAGGCTGTGAGGTGCTGCCCGGTGGTGGTGGTGATGGTGTGGAGATGTGCAGGTGGACAGCAGAGCGGTGTTTCTCTGTCTTCTCCACGTTACAGTAATACACTCCGTCGTCTCGGAGCTGAGCTCGCTTCACGGTGAGGGACAGGTCTCCTCGCTGGTACCAGTCTGATGGTATGGACACTCGGCTCTCATCATAGCCGTCTCCGTAGGTGATTTGCTTAGACGGAGGATTCAGCTCCAGCACCAGCTCTCCGTCTCTCCTCCAGCGCACCGATTTCACAGCCTGGCCGGCTGTAACGGAGCGACACGGTAGGATGGCACCTTCATCCCGGGGTGCGACAACTTTATAGGGCAGGAAAACGTGCAACTCTTCCAGCTCCCCCCTCTGTTTGTAGTTGCAGTTAAACTCGTAATAGCCGTGATCGTTAAAATCTGCTCTCTTTAATATCAGAGAATCGGAGCTGTGAGCCACCCGGTTAATGTAACCCGGTCCCGTCTTCCAGACACCGTCAAGAGAGGCGACCAGCTGATTGGTGCCATCCATCAGCTGATGATGCAGAGTGCCTTTTCCCGTCTTGCACTCCTCTGTGAGGGCAAACCTAACATCGTCTCCTGCAGAGGTCTGGATCAGTTTCCCAGACACCCGGCTGATAAAAAGAAGAAGGATGTAAGTGAGGGGGACAGATGTAGGACTCATCCTGCGCGCGGGGTGGAAATGTGCACCGTTACCGCGCGAGCTGACTTTTTATAGTCGCAGTGGGTGGTGCCGTCCGAACACCGGTCTGAGCCACATGAGAGCAGCACGATGCCCAATTGGCCAATTGACTGTCTGAAACAGCGAGCCCCTATGACTTAACTGTTATTATCATTATTATTATTATCATTATTATTATTATATCATAGATGTGTAAAGGCGTTGCACATGACACAGCCGGCGTTGTTACCCTTTAACCTCAGTGTACTTCAGATACATGTATTTGTGCTGTTTTTATGCGTAATAAACGGAATAAAACACAAATCTTGGCACGTCGCCTCCAGCAGGAAGTGATCCGCTCAGCAGGCACTGCTCTCGTTAGCTACCAGGTTCATTTGACGGGGAAAGAAAAGTGAGCTAGAAACAGCAGAAAATGACAAACTGTCCCCACAGTCTGTGCGGTCAGGGAGATAACGACGTTAGAGAGTTGATACCCAGGCTTATGTACACGCTGCAGTTTGGAAACAACATCTGGACTTCAGGTAACATCTCGCTATCTGTGCTTGAGCTAACTTGCTAAAACCTTTGGGAAATATCCGGAAAATGTGGAGGTGTTCAGGCATCCCCATGATTATTGATGCCGCTGAAATACATCCCGGCTAATGAGACACTAGTTAACTGTTTTAACTGAACCAGAGGAAGGACAAGAACAATGTTTAGCTTAGCACGGCTAATAGGCTAACGAGCATAGCCTGCTCAGAGCACGACGACATCTACAATAAAAGTCCGTTTATTTTCCACTTTTAGGGTATCTTACAGTTTCATGGAAACTAATCTTAATTTTTCTGACCCCAGTATAAGAAAGGAGTTAGTGTAACATAATTTTAAAGCGTTTTGAAGACACACACGGGCTTGAAGCGGAATCAAGAGTATAAACACCGTGGTTGGTATAGCTTACTGGGAGGAGAAGACACAATTGACTGTAGCAGGCTCTGCTGGTTCACCTGACACCACACATGGGCTTTTGTTATTACTCCAGTTTTATTTTTCAGCTGGCTGTTCAAGCCGTCACTTTCAGTCCTCCACTGTCATCATCCTGATCCCTGCATACTCCTGTTTTTAAAGACCAGGGAGGCACGATTAACCAACTGGCCACAGCTGGGTTAACCAGTCTCTCCCTAGCACTACCCTTTAAATGGTAAAATGGTAAATGGCCTGTATTGTATAGCGCTTTACTAGTCCCTAAGGACCCCAAAGCGCTTTTACACAACCAGTCATCCACCCATTCACACACACATTCACACACTGGACCACCCCTCCCCTGCAGCTGAGCCACAAACCAAGCCACTGTGGCATTTCCTGTGATTTACCCACCCAGGCCACTCCTGTTCTCTGGGGTGTGAGGATTTTGTTTGGTCAGTAGAATGGGGCTTAAGTTTGGGTACCTGGGTCCTGCTGGAGGTCAAGGTCTACGGTGGTTAGGTGGTGGAAGGCGATTGTAAGACGGCAAGCTAGGAGGGGAACTGACCAGGGTAGGATGTGGGTCCCTGAAGGTCAAGGTGGTGGAGGGCGACTGTGTGTGCCAGGGCAAACTACTGAGGGAGTGGACCAGGTTACGATGCGAGTACCCGGGGCCTGCTGGAGGTCAGGGTCAGGCTTCTGCTACCTTTCTGTCTGCTCAACTGTCTCAACTGGTTTGATCCCCATCTGCTCCAGTCTGCATGCAAAATATCCTTGGGCAAGATACTAGATACAGGTTGCTAAGAGTAGAAGAACATGTCCATTTATTTATAATCCCACAACCAAGAGGTTAGCCTTTATTTTCCATATTGTTTATTTAGCAGATTTTCATTGTTAAAAGAGTGTGTGGCGTGTACCCAGTTTGGTATAACATAAAGAGTATACTAGGATAACGAGTAACATGAGGCGTTCATTTATAGTTTTTCTTGAGAGTTTTTATGGAAGTACATGTTTTCAGACTACATTTGTTTCCTCACTGATTTAGGAAGACCGAGAACTAATGTTATGATACTGTAGATGAGTGGCTTTCTGAGTCATAAATCCACAGTGTTGCCTTCATAGTTGAGTGAAGCCAACACAGTGTTGGCTTCACTCAACTATGAAGGCAACACTGTGTAAATAGGTGCTGTGTGTTGTTCAGGGAGGTTTACAATAAAGTGTGGCTTGTGGTGGGTTGTGTTGTGGAAAGTAGTTGATGTTACATTTGCTGTGGTTCAGGATGCAGCAGGTATCTTAACACTCATATCACAGCTGTGGGTCACATATGCAGTTTGTAGTTCTGTTCCTGGTGAACTCTGCTGTTGCTCCCTTCCCTATTCCCAACCAATCAGCATTCAACAGTCTTCTGTGTCCAGCAGTATGCAGTGGTGATTTTGCAGGACTGCACTGGAGCACATCTGCAGTGGGTGAACACCCCTCTCTGTACACTGTGTGAACAGGTGTATGGGAGCATGAATTACTCTCAGCAGTCAGGCCCTCGTCCTCCTTCAGGAAGGCCAGGTTCATGTCTGCTCCTGCTGAGATCTTTGTGTGTGATGCTGACTCGTCTCCTTTGGGGCTTGAAGATTTTTCTCGAGGCTTCTGCAGCAGTAAATCTTTCTGCTCTGGTCTGTTAGCCTTATTCACTGTAATCATTTATAATGTTGTTATTAGGCGTGGGAAATTAGTTTAAAAACCCAAACATGATTTACACAGTTTCCCATTAACCTCAGCGCACCAAACAACCAGTTCTTATATTAAAAAAATGGAGAAGAAGGATCAACAAATTCATGGCTTAAAAATATCACATCAGAACTTCTTCTTTTCTTTTGTTCTCCACTTTCTCCAGATTACTCAGTTTTTTTTTTTTTTCAGGAAACACCGCACACCAGCTGAGATGTGTCATGTTTTCAGCTAAAGCCGAGCTCGGCTCTAAGCTGGTTCACATGTCTGTGCATGAGTGTTACTTTTCCACCACACATAGCTCTTTGTATTTAGACCACAACACGTCTGACCCGAGCACCTTCTTCCACATGTTTGTTGTGTCTCCTACATGGCTCATGGTAAACTGCACTTTTTATGTCTTTCTCTCAACAATGGCTTTCTTCTTGTCACTCTTCCATATAGGCCAGATTTGGGGAGTACATGACTTACAGTTGTCCTGTGGACAGATTCTCCCACCTGAGCTGCTGATTTCTGCAGCTTCTTCAGAGTGACCATGGGTCTCTTGGAAGCCTCTCTGACCAGGATGACCATGTCTTGGTAGGTTTGCAGTTGTAGCATACTTTCTCCATTTTTGGATGATGGAGTGCTGCTTGAGATGTTCTTGGGATATTTTTGTATAACCTAACCTTGCTTTAAACCTACAGCTTTATCCCTGTCTGGTGACTTCCTTGGTCTTCATGATCCTGTTTATTAGCTAATGTTATCTAACAAATGACTGAGACTTCACAGAGCAGGTGTATTTATAATGAGACTAAATGACACACAGGTCAACTCTGTTATCTAATCGGTGACTCTGAAGGATATTGATTGCACTGGATTTTAATTAGGAGTATCAGAGTACAGGGGGCTGAACACAAATGCACGGCACACTTTTCAGATTTTTATTTGCTTAAAATAAAAAAAACAATATTTTCGTACCACTTCACAATTATGTGCTACTTTGTGTTGGTCCATCACAGGAAATCTAAATAAAAAACGTTTGCGATTGTAGTGTGGAACAGGAAACATGACTGACAGGAAACATGACTGACTGGAAACATGACTGACTGGATGCTTTTTTTCCAGGCAGCAGCAGGATTGGGTGATGTACTTCCAGTCACGCTATTGTTAACGCTGGGATTTACCAAAGGGCCGACGATTTTATGGTCGCACTTCTCAAAACTATAGCACAAATGCACACCAACAAACAAACAAATCTTAATAACACACATAAAATGCAAATGCAGTATGCTCTCATTTCAAAATCGGACAGTCAGAAATATATTTACTCCTCCTGTTTTCACTGATATGATGATGACTCTGATGGATCAGTGTAGCCACTCCACACACACACAGACACACACACATTAAGTTCAAAGCTCACAGAAGTGGCACGCCCAGATACGTCTTTGTTTGAAATCAGAGTTATTGCTGCCAATAGTTTTGGGGGAAATAAACTGATAGAGCATAGTGTCTCGATATTTTGATGATTGACTGTCTCATGACGACATTTATGTCAGGTTTTGTTGGAATGTTTGATGAAACCGATATTCACAAAGTTTAACTTTGAGGACATCATTTGGAGTAAAAACGTGATAAATCCCAGTGTGTCTTATTGCAATACTCAGAATGTTGCAAAATTTTCATAAACCGCATTAATATACTATCATGAGGGAAGTATTGTAATAAGAGCCTATCGTGGGCTGTCTGGGGATTCCCACCTCTAGTTGCCCACTGTTTTTATTCGCTGATCTGCAACATTAACATCCATCAGCACAGCCCCAGCAGGTAGCCAGTGTAAACACAGTGATTCAAGTCATGATATTTATTGAAGGCTGTGGGAGTGCTGCTGTGGGGCTAATTTGGAGCTAACCTCTTTATGTTTCCTTTAACAAGGTGATTCTCTTCAGTATTACTGGTCAAGAACTGCACACAATCCCTACTGTGTGTGTGTGTGTGTGTGTGTGTGTGTGTGTGTGTGTGTGTGTGTGTGTGAAATCAGTTACAAGAGTAAAGCAGCTCATGTTACATGTCAGGGCTCTAGACTAACTGTTTGCCAGGGTTGCACTGGTTTGCCTAACTTTGGGCGCACCCAAATTTTTCAACTGCATCGCTTAACACCACAGTGTTACATGTGCACTTTTTTGGGGGGGAAATTGCTGTCCATATAAACAATATTGATTTGTAAATGATTAACTAACAATCTTGTCAACCCAAAGTTCTTTATTTGGAGCACAGTTCTACAAGAAAGACAAGTTACTGAAAAAGTCCTTGTGCTTAAAGTGCTTTGGGACTCTTTGGTAATATTGTAGACAATGTTAAACTTAATCATCATCACGGCCTCCTCTGATTACCTGTTTGCTGCTGCCTGCCGCTAAAAGGCAGTGGGGAGAGGGGACACCACTTCTGTCCACCTAAGCTACTCACTGGAGATGGGTATCGTCACTGATTTCGATAATCCATTCGATTCCAATTCACAAGGTCCTGATTTGATTCGATTAAGTTTTGCCTCAGACACTCAGAAATATTATTATTCTGATCATTTATCAGTACTGATACATGTGAGACTTCATCAGAGGTGCGAGCATCACAGCAGATGCCTTTGTGTCAAAGTAACTGAGGATAAAACACAGAAAACATGAAGGAGAGAGAGAGAGAGAGAGAGAGCTGTGCAGGAAGTGTGATTTTTATCGTGGTGGAAGCAAAACAGCAAAAGTAGGAGGAAATTAATGAGCACATTTATCAAATGTGCATCGCAGTTTGGATCTTCTTTTGCTGCTGGTTCAGTCAGTTTTGGTTGGAAACACAAAGCGCGGACCCGCCTACGCATCAGAATCAGTGAGCTGTCGGCTTTCAGCCCCGACAGCGTGTCCGTGTCGTCGGGTGAGAAAGCCGAGGAAGAGAAAGCTGATTCTGATGCGTCAGGTCCGTGCTCTGTTTACGTCTTTGTGTGGAATCCGTGTACCTGCTCTCATTTGCTGTTTGATGGTTTGTGAGCTTTAACCTGAGATTCTGGCGTTTCTGACAAAATACATTTATATTTAAAAGTCGATTCAGGATTTAATCAATTGATATCGCTTTATTCAAGCTACTCACCTCACTCTCTCCACCTGCACAGTCAGAGAGGTCCCGCCCCTGACTATCTCTGATTGGTTTAGACCACGATATGGGCATAATGTGTCTGTTGTTGACCACACAGAGACTTTCAGAGTTGCAGAGACTTTGCAGAGTGATGGAGATGGTGGTCCAGGTGAAGTCGTCTGAGATGTCACCTCCCAGGAACTTGATGTTGTTAACAGTCTCTACTGTGGAGCCGTGGATGCTGAGTGGTGTGTGGGTTGAGAGAGTCTCCCTGAAGTCAACGATCATCTCCTTGGTCTTGTCCACATTCAGTGACAGGTTGTTCTCATTGCACCAGAACGCCAGCTGTTGAACCTCATCTCTGTACGCTGACTTGTCGTTGCTGCTGATGAGTCCAACCACGGTTGTGTCATCAGCAAACTTGATGTGGTTAGAGCTGTGTAGACCGGTGCAGTCGTGTGTCAGGAGAGTAAACAACAGTGGGCTGAGAACACAGCCCTGAGGAGCTCCTGTGCTCAGCCTGATGGTGCTGGAGAGGTTGTCGCCAATTTGGACGGACTGAGGCCTCTGACAGGAAATCTAGTATCCAGTTGCAGAGAGAGGTGCTCAGTCCCAACTTGCTGAGTTAGTTTTTGGGGGATAATGGAAACCCTCTGTTGTTATTGTCACAGCTGCCGAGGCAAGCCCTGTGGTGTTTGTGGAGAAAAGGACCCAAAATGCAGGCAAAGGCTGTGATGTGAGTGAGCGTTTATTTACAAGTGACCAAAGTGGCAGAAACTGGGAACGAGGAATGAAAAGCTACCAAAAAAAACCTTTACCGGGAAAACTAAAGACAAACCTGAAAACATGACACGAGACGCAGAACGATGAACAAAACACCATCAAACGCAGACGAGCCAACAAAGAGCACAGACCGACACTCACTATAAATACACACACAAGGTAATCAGGCAATGAAGCACAGCTGACCCTAATTCACGTGATGACAGGAAGACACAAGCTAAACACAGAAATAACAGACATAGACCATCAAAGTAAAACAGGAAGTACACAGTTTTACAATCACTCACTCAAGGACATGAACAAAACACCGGGAGAGCGCGCGGGCAGGTATAACAAGACACAAGAACCAAAAACCCTAAGGACTGATACAAAATCAGAAGAAACTAGAATATAACAACAATAAACTCAAAACGCTGGGTCAGCGACCCAGGACCATAACGGTTAGGATGTTAAGCATAAATTCTCAGAAAGTCAGATTTTGCTGCACAAGTCGCTGGCAATGACTCCAGAGGACTCCCTCTCAGTTCAGAGAAATGTGGTGGATTGAGGTAAATTTGCTGAGCCGTGCTTTCCCCCCTCGATTCTAGAGTCAAATGTGAGGCCATCTGTCTGACAGCTAAAGCTTGGTTCAAACTGCCTGCTGCAGAACGACAATGACTTTGCTTTTCATAACTGCCATGTGTTCAAAAAGCATTTTATGATAACATCAAATACAGTGCTGTTTTTGTAGTGTTTTTGTAAAGTTCAAGACTGCGATGGTGCTTGATGATCAAAGTGTGAAGAGTAACAGGTGAAGGGTAATATTTGATGCTGCGTCACTGTGGTTAGATGTGTGGTTGAATGAAGACTTAATCTGACACCATCGAGTAAAACGTCCAAAGGAAAAATGGTTTTAAATGTGCTGATATGACTTTCATCCAGATGTAAAGAGAGACTGAAAAACTATTAAACGACTGATAGATGATCACCATTAATATCAGTTAAAACAGCACAACAGTGACTGAGAGCACACAGAAGATCACATTAGTTAATTTTCTGTTTGTGTTCCTGTCATGTTTTAAACACAAACGTTAGAGATGTCTTACAGTATACAGCAGTCTAATGGTCCTGTGTGTGTGTGTGTGTGTGTGTGTGTGTGTGTGTGTGTGTGTGTGTGTGTGTGTGTGTGTGTGTGTGTGTGTGTGAGTGAGAGAGAGTCGTCTTTTATCAGTATTGATGGTGTTTAAACAGGAAATTACAATCACAATGTAACTGAAGTAGCTTTGAGTGGTTCAGTCATTCAATAGTAGATTAGCGTTAGTTTAGTGTCATTGAGCCACTGAATGAGTCCATTGAGCTTCAGCTGGCAGACAGCCTGATATTTATCCCGTCTCATGTACTGATCAGTTGTCTGACAGTTTTGTTGTGAATGCAGTGTTAGTGAGTGTAGAGAGTGGGAGAGACCAGGCCATCACTGATGTTATTATAACAGTCAGAACAAAATGCCCATGGCCTGAATTTAAAAAGTGGACTCCAGATGACTGATGCCCTCAGTTTGCTCCACTTTCAGTTACATTCAAGCACTCATATTATCACTGAATGAACCAGTAACCCTTACCAGCAAAGTCCCAGATTCAGAGACCTACGTCCTGACTGTAAAACTGCTGCTTGAACAGTGCTGATCATTTTAGTGCAAATTTGGCAGCAGGTCAAAGTTATGTCTGTGTGAGGGACTGAAACCTGCCTGGTTACACAGAAACTTCCTTTGATAGTTCTTATGATACACAGTTTACTCCACTGTAGGTCTTATTGGTCTGTTTCTACACATTAATGCTGAAATAAATACTTGCCCTTCATGGTGATAATGCAGGCTTTTAGGGGCAGCCAGTTTAGGCAGAGCTGGCTGGATGTTTATATTTGTTCAGAGATAAATGCTGGAAGGAGTGTGTGTGAATTTCTGTGTAACCTAATAAAGTGTTCACATCTTCCCTTTTTTTCTTCTTCAGTTGGCTTCAGTCTCTGTTCACTCACTTGAATGTGAAACACTTCCGCTATGACCAATGCTGAGATTACTCAGCAGTTGCTGTTTTTAGACCTGTGACTTTAGTTGCAGTATTTTTCTTTTCACGTTTGACCTCTTTGTTTATTAACGCAGGTACGCTGGATTCTTCTGATACTCACTTAAATGTGTCCCTGGTGTCCAACGGTCGACATCTGGTAAGAAATCTTTCTCTCTTTTGATGAACTGCCCTTTTCTTTCTGTCAGTGAAATGTGTAATACAAAATCCAGCATTGATCATAAAGGTTGTAAAGCAGGTGACATCTTTTTGCCTATTGATTGATTGCTCTGAGATTTAAATTTAGGGGGTTACAGCCTTAAAGTTTTATCAGGATATATCAACAAATTTGTGATATTATTCACAACAATATAGGAAAAAAATACTGAATAAAATGTGTCGTTAATTCAAAAAAATTAACAACACACTTCTTTGTTTGACGTGTGCATTTGTTGACGCTTGGTTCACATATCACTGCCTGCTTGTTTCTCTTTGCTCACACACTGTCACAGTCTGGATGTTATCAGTCTAAAGTTTAGACTTAACATAGTTTAGAGTCTAAACTAAGCTTCAGGTTCCAGCCTGCCTCGAAGACGAGGAGTGTGAGCCAGTGCACGTGACTGACACCATCAAATATATTTAACCAGTTACTCCATTCATTTTACACTCATGCATAGTTCATTTGCTTTGAGTTACACTCACCAGTTCTGTAGTAAATCCCACACAGTCAGTCTGGAGTCATTAATTACAGAGAAATTTTCAGAGTTTTCATCTCAGAAAATTAAGAACATTATTTTAGGCTTAGAAAGCTGCAATTTTACTGCAGAATTTCAAACGGTGCAACATTTAAGAAGTTTCGTCTTCCTTTCTCTGTTTCTTCTTTCAACATTTCTTTGTTTCAGTGAACACTGGAGGGAAAGTTATTTGCATATACTATAGACACACTATTGATGGATAGGAATCTTTCACAGTTTGAACATCACGTTAACATAAAATTGGTCAGATTTAGTGACATTTTGAACATTTACTAAGTGCTGTGCGGCTGAGTGAGTTCAGTGTGTTCATGCATTACCTCTTTGTTGTGTGCTGGCACATACTGTGCATTCACACACAGTTAAAATGTGGTTTTATTTGCATAAACTGCTGAGGAGCATCAGTTCATTCATGTACAAGTAAACACAAAACCCCATTTGAGTTTTTATCTGATGCTGCCTGCATATTAACTGATGAGGGTTTCTCAGCAGCCTGACATCAACTTCAGGACTGATTGATTAATAATACTTTATTTATCCTGAGGATCAACCGAGGATGATCCTCTTCTTAGTATCATAAAGGACGGGTACTCGAGAGGGGATATTTGATAAGTCACAGTGAGTGAGTGACAAATGCAGGGTTGATACACGGGTTAGTGTGAACTTCTGGTTTTCCCCTGATTTCTCTCTTACAGTCTCATATATAACACTTCAGAGACGGTGTAGTTCTGCAAATAGACACATGCACTATTTATAATGCAAACCATCTTGTACAGGAAGTGGCTACAATCTAAAAGACACTCGCTGTACCGGATTTGTTTCTTCTTCTCCTCCTCCTTCTTTTTTCTTCAGACCTGAGACTTGTTTTGTAATTCACTTGGCTGGTGTGCTTAGTTTGGGGTGCTAGTGGCACTTTATTGTTGCAAAAATGACTGAATGATTTGGTAACTTAACAAAAATAAATAAATACACTTTGCAAAACTTCAGAAAGTCAGAAGAATTTAAAAAAATTGCACAAAAAAACTTCCTCTGAAGCAAAACATGAAGAAACAAGTGGTGGTTCAAGACTTTTGCACAGCACTGTGTAACTGTATAGCTGTACTCATAAATGCCCCACTCGTTCCAGGGTGTTGAAGTGTGCATTTGTTGACACTTGGGTCATATATCACTGCCTGCTTGTTTCTCTTTACTCGTGTCATCACAGTCCGGTTGTTATCCACGGTGTATGTTTGCCTCAGGCAGTGAAAACAAGAATTTACATGAATCACTGTGATATAATTATGTAAATACGATGGGTTAGTGCACAGTAAAGGCAGTGATTGTGTGTTTTGCTTTATTTGACTGAAATCTGGACTTTTAATTTTTTTCCTGTTAAACCAAAAAGCTTAATATGCTCATGTAAATGTGGAGGAAAGTAGATGAACATTGATCTCTCAGTGCGTTAAATCTGACTCAGCTGAATCTGAAAGAGTCTGCAGCCCCACAGTGGTGCTGCCTGCATCTAGTGCAAAACATGCTTATACGACCACGTAAGGTCATCCAGGACAACAGTGTAATGTGCAAACAAAGAGAAATGAAACTATAGGGATTCAATTCTCAAGTGTGTACCACCTGTTTGCATTACATGGCTCAACAAAACGTGAAACCTCAGCAAACTCTTGATTGTGTTTTTCCACTTTTATCTTTGATTCTGTTTTTTTTGTTTGTTTGTTTGTTTGTTTGCTCTGTGCACTCTCACTTGAACTTCTTTCACATCTACTTCAGTCTACTTTTGACTTGACCTACTTCAGTGCTTAATAAAGAACATAACAAATACAGCAGTAGAAGCAGCACTGGCACTGATGAGATTAGTGCAGGATTCAATGATCTGTGCATCCTGTTGCTGTTCATTTAAAAGGCTGAAGCAGGACGTGTTGTCTTCAGTCAGTGACAGCATTCACGTTGCTCTGTCACCATGTACCCACATCCCTGTAATCAAAACAGTGTAAACCAGTTTAAGGTTCCAGCCTGCCTCAAAGACAGGGAGTGTGAGCCAGTGCACATGACCGGCACCATCAAATATACTTAACCAGTTACTCCATTCATTTTACACTCATGCATAGTTCATATGCTTTGTGTCACACTCACCAGTTCTGTAGTAAATCCCACACAGTCAGTCTATGTACACTGTAAGGATCTTTTCAGTGTGTCTGTCTGGAGTCATTAATCAGAAAAACCCCTTTAGTCACTTGAATTTTCAGCTTTGATCTTAGAAAACTGTGAAAACCATCTTAGGTCTTGTTTACAGTTTAGGAAGCTTCAGTTTAACTCGACAGCTTCAGACAGTGAAACATTTTAACAAGTTTTGCTCTTCCTTTGTCTGTTTTTTATTTTTTTTTTTTTACTTTGGGGATGTCGAATATACAACTTCAAAACATCTTCAGAGCTCTTTGTTTTACTTTTAACCAAAAACTGTGGAGTTACAACATGAAACATGTTTAAACACCACATCAAGCATTCTATCCTTATTCCATTGATTAATCGAGTAATAACATTTGTCTTATGAGCAATGATAAATATTCAAAAGGGAAAAAAACTGAGAATACACAGTAAGTCTCTCTCTCTCTCTCTCTCTCTCTCTCTCTCTCTCTCTCTCTCTCTCTCTCTCTCTCTCTCTCTCTCTCTCTCTCTCTGAAAAAGTGGGAACATCTGCATGAACTGAGTCATTCAGAAATTGCAAAGCGAGATTATTTGTGATACTTTCACAACTCCTTCTTCTTCTTTGTGCTCCACAGAATATTCTGCACCGTCCGTCTGTGGTTTTCTCTCAATATCCTGTTTTTAGGTTCGTGTGAGCCTTTTTTGCAGTCATGTAGACATTGGTGGAGTCTTTGTAAGAGAGAAACGTGTGTGGTTTTTTTCTGTTCTTTCTGTTCACGTTCTGCATCCATGCAGCTGGTGCTTACACTCCCCCGTCCTTTACAACATATTCATCCGTTCAGTATTGTCACCTCACTTTTTTCTTTTTCAGGATTTTACTGGCTGGAGCAATTTTCTCTGAGGAAACCAACACAAACTGGGATAAATGTAACTACTGTTGCTGATTACTTACTTATTGATTACTTACTGTTACTTAAGCTTGCTTTGAGCTCTGTGTGGTGTATTTTTTTGAAAAATGAAAAACAACAACACGTCTTAAACTGCCAAGACAAATAATGAAAGTTTGACTCACACTTTTGTTTTTACATCATGGCTGAACTACCTTAAACGTTTTTTTTTTTTAAACCAAAACCAAATGACACAGTGTTGTATCTTTTATCTACCTGCACTGTGACACTCTGCGGTGTTGTCATGGCCATTTTTAATGTTACTGTTTGCAGGTAGAGAAGTTAAGATGGAGAAATGGAAAGTCTGTTTGTTCATGTTGTTCGTGTGAAGAAGAAAAATCAGCATTTGCAATAAAATGCTGTTGATATAAGTACAGGTTGTTGTTAGTCTTTGGTTGAGTGCAGTGTTTTCTACTTTGCTTTCTGCTTTTTCACCCAAGCAGAAATAACAAGAATGAACTATGTTATTATAATGTATAAACTTCATATTGTTAATAGAGTTTTGATCATTATATGCAGTAGTTTTGGTCACAAGTTTGGGTAAAAGAACTTTAAAAAGCTGAACTTTGGGTTTTAAAGTGAGAGCAGTTTCTGAGTGTGTGGCTGTGATCTACCAGATACCAAGGCATGTTTTCCTCCTCAGCTCCTCTTTCTCTGCATACAGCTTCAGTTTCCACTTTGAGCCACGCACCCATCTAATCTAAACATCACTCCTCATCACTTTGTTATGATGTGTGACAGCAGACACTCAGCAGGTAGGCGGGCCATCCTTAGCTCTCTGTACAGTCTGTTAGTGCCAGTGGAGTACTGTGTGCAGTCGATGCACCTGTGCACCGTGTCTTTGTCACGTTTTTGAGGCTGACAGTGAAAACTCTGTTGCCGTGTTTCTTTGTGACTAATGCAGTAAAATCTGACTTAGGATAAAAATAATGTGGGAAAACAGTCTGACTGCAAAGCAAGTTACAGGATAGAGCAAGGTTGCATAGAAAATGAAGGAATTTGGTACATTTTTCACGAAGCTTGATGCTTTTTGTCTTGCAACAATAATATTTCTGCATCTCTGTTACCATTGTTTAGTTTTCCTGCTGCTTGGTGGCTCAGATTGGAGTGTAACATTGATGCAGATGTTAATTTGTTCAACTTCAGGGACTCAGTGTGTGTTAGTGTTGGTGTATAAGGTGAAATTGGTCCTTACATTTAATGAACATGTTTCTGTGTGTCACAGTTTGGCTTTCACTGAGAGCTTTCCTGGACAGTTTTTTATTTATGCACATCTTTTCAGAATGCATTTGTTTCCTGTGTTTCAGCAAGAGCGAGAAAACTATTGTTGAAGGAACAGAGGCAAAACACTCAAATTGTGATTCTCGTTCTGTGTGTGTGTGTGTGTGTGTGTGTGTGTGTGTGTGTTAATGATTAATATCACTCAAGACCACTTAGAAAATGACAAAGTCTGGCTGCTCTGAAGCAAATATGAAGAAACAAGGAGTGACACAAGACTTCTCTTCACACTCTATAACTAAACAGCTGTGCTCACAAATGACTCACTTGGTCACATTAAGTCACATTAAGGTCAAAGCTGTGCTGATCTGCTGTTCTCACTGCTTTTTTGTGTGTTGGTCCAAAGCTGAGCTCTAAGGCGGCTCTAAGCTGGTTTCAGAATCAGATACTTTATTGATCCCTAGGAGAAAATATGTTGGTTACAGTGCTCCAGTACAAACAGTAACAAAAACAGACAATACAAGAAGTAAGAAATAGC